>NC_061092.1:55498270-55558270 GCF_015104395.2 Macrobrachium nipponense
TTAAGGAAGAGGCAACAAGTTCTGGCTCCAGATAGAGACTGAGATCTACACCAAAATTTATTCATTGTTTGAAGAATACGGAGAATCTTTCCAGTGAATTAAGGGAAAATAACATTATTTTTCACGTAATTGTGAGTTTGAGAGAGAGAGACCTTATCTTACCTTACAGACCTTAAAGTTCGTTCGGGTTGCCCCAGGTCCCTCAGTGTGAGGCACCTCTAATGTCTACCAGAGAGTTGCTAGTACATCTTCCGGTATATTTTGCATCTTCCAATCTTGGATGGTCTGGGATGCAGTTTAGATATTTGTCGAGCTTATTCTTAAACACATCTACGCTCACTCCTGATATATTCCTCAAATGAGCTGGCAACGCATTTAATAGACGCTGGTGCGTAGTGGATTAATGTCCTGTATGCTTTCCTTATTTTTCCTGGTATAGTTTTGGGCACTATTAATCTACCTCTGCTTGCTCTTTCTGATATTTTTAATTCCATGATGTTTTCTGCTATTCCTTCTATCTGTTTCCATGCCTGAATTATCATGTAGCGTTCTCTTCTCCTTTCTAGACTATATAATTTTAAGGATTGTAGTCTTTCCCAGTAGTCAAGGTCCTTAACTTCTTCTATTCTAGCTGTAAAGGACCTTTGTACACTCTCTATTTGTGCAATATCCTTTTGATAGTGTGGGTACCATATCATATTGCAATATTCAAGTGGACTACGAACATATGTTTTATAAAGCATAATCATGTGTTCAGCTTTTCTTGTTTTGAAGTGCCGTAACAACATTCCAATTTTTGCTTTACATTTTGCCAAAAGAATTGCTATTTGATCATTGCATAACATGTTCCTATTCATCATCACACCAAGGTCTTTAACTGCTTCCTTTTTTGTGATTGTCTCATTATTAGGTCCCTTATATGCATATAGCTTTCCTTCTCTGTCTCCATAATTTATTGATTCAAATTTATCAGAGTTAAATACTATCCTATTTACCTCTGCCCAATCATATACTTTGTTAAGGTCTCTTTGTAGAGCGTTCCTATCTTCATCACAAGTAATTTCTCTACTTATTCTTGTGTCATCAGCGAAACTACTCACTACCGAATCCTTAACATTACTGTCTATGTCTTCAATCATAATAACAAACCGTATTGCAGCTAACACTGTACCTTGTGGCACACCGGATATTACCTTGGCTTCATCCGATTTCTCATCGTTTGCAATAAGTATCTGTTTTCTGTTGTGTAAAAATTCTTTTAACCATCTTCCTACTTTATCCACGATATTGTGTTTTCTAATTTTCTTTGCTAATATATTATGGTCTACCTTGTCAAAAGCTTTTGCCAAGTCTAGATAAACCACATCTGTTTCATTTCCGCTTTTCATATTTTTGAATATGTTCTCACGGTGGACTAACAGTTGGGTTTGTGTACTTTTTCCGGGTACGAAACCATGTTGTCCTATATTAAACAAATTATTTTTAATTAAATGTTTCATAATATTTTTCTTCATTACCCTTTCATACACTTTCATAATATGTGATGTTAGACTCACAGGCCTATAATTACTTGCCTCTAGTCTTGATCCACTTTTGAAAGTAGGGGTGATATATGCTAATTTGTGCTCATCATAAATCTTGCCTGTATCTACATTTTGTCTTAATAATATTGCAAGTGGCTTTGCGATAGAATGAACTACTTTCTTTAACAAAATCGCAGGAACTCCATCAGGCCCTGCAGCAGCTCCATTTTTAATTTCATTAATTGCCTGCACAATATCACCTTCATTAATTTCTATGTCAGCTAAATATTCACTATTTTCGTCCCTTACTTCTATATCATTATCTTCATTATCTATTCTAGGGGTGAATTCTCTCTTGTATCGTTCTGCCAGTATGTTGCAAATTTCCTTTTTTTCATTCGTTAATCTCCCTTCAATTCTTAGAGGGACTATTTCTATTCTTCTTTTATTCATCTTTTTCGCGTATGAGTATAATAGTTTGGGGTTTTGCTTGATATTTATTAGGGTTTTTTCTTCCAATTCCCGTTTTTCATTTTCTTTTGATTGTATAATCTTTTGTTCTGCATTTTCTATCTTACTTTTTAGTTCTATAACTTTCCATGCATTTTTTTCTTTTTCTTTTGCAAGACCTTTTTTCCACTTTCTGATTTTCTGGAACAAGATCCTTCTGTCTCTTGGTATGCATGACTGATGTTTACTTTTCTTCTTCGGTACATATTTATCCACTATTTTCTCTAATATTTTATATAATATCTCCGCATTTACCCTTATGTCATCACTTACGAAAATGTTATCCCAATCTTTGTTTAATTCTTCATTTATTTCTGACCATTTTATATTTTTACTGTAGAAGTTGTATTTTCCATATCCTTCCCACTTTCTCATTTCTTGCTTATTTCTCTTTTCACTTGCTTTGGAATGGACTGTTAATTCTATGACATTATGGTCTGAAATACTCGCATTATAAACTATTATTTCTTCAACATAATTCATCTCGTTCACAAATACTAGGTCTAAAGTATTTTCCTTTCTTGTTGGCAGGTGATTTATTTGTTGAATGTTGCATATCTAATAGCTTTTCGAATTGCCTCTTATCTTCTGCACTACTATTACTCTCTTTTTTATATGTATAAGTACAACCACAATCTCCTATTTGTTCTTTCCATTCTACGAAAGGAAAGTTGAAGTCTCCAGATAGGAGAATAGTCCAGTCCTTGTGATTTCTACATATATCATCCAATTTTTCTATTATTAAGTCAAACTCTTTAGTATTAGGAGGTCTATATATTACTCTGTTCATTAATTTTTCAGATTCAAATTCTACCGCTATTAGTTCACATTCTGAGTTACTATATTTCTCATATATTTTTCCTTGTTTTTTGTCTTTCCCATATATTGCGGTTCCCCCTTGATTCCTATTTTTTCTATCTGATCTATAAGTTTGGAACCCTTTTATTTGATCATCATTCCCAGTCTCTTGGGAATACCAGGTTTCACTTATATTCATTATATCTATTTTTTTTTTTTCAATTTGGGTTAGTTCTTCTAAGTACTCCATTTTTCTTTTTGAGTTACTCGTAACTAAACCTTGTGCATTCATCACTATGATGGTTTGCGTGTTTTCTCCTTCATTTAATATTGGTAGTAATAAGGATTTTCCCATGTCTCTTTCCTGTTCTGGTATGTTGTTCTTTTTTTCATTTCCAGAAATTCTGACATTAAAAAATCCAACTTTTCCATAATATTTGATCTTCCTTCATCATAATTATTCATTTTGTGTCTGAATCTGCAATTTTTTTTCTTTCGTTCTGCAATATCCTCTTGCATAATAAATACAGTTATTATCTCTTGAGTAGAATTTTGGAGCTGATGCTTTGAAATTTTTTGCTGACACCTCTGCATATCTCGTTGGTGGCTTGCTTTTTTTCTTTAACCTGATATTCTTGATTTCTCTCTTTATTTGTTTCTTTCTTATTTTGGATTTTATTACTTGATTGGTTATTTGTTTGATTATGATTCATGGCTACAGGGTGCATATATTTACATTTTTTGTCGAACTTACATCCTTTTCCTTCTTTTAGGTTTTTGCATATTTTTGGATGCAGATCTCTGCAATCATCCCCATAGCCATCTAGGTATGCACATTTACTATATATTTCATAGTTGT
The DNA here is from genome assembly GCF_015104395.2 of Macrobrachium nipponense. NCBI lineage: Eukaryota > Metazoa > Arthropoda > Malacostraca > Decapoda > Palaemonidae > Macrobrachium > Macrobrachium nipponense. Next base: position 55,501,961 of record NC_061092.1, read on the forward strand.
GACATACCTTACGATGTTTGTAGTAATATCTTTCTCCAAATCTGCAATTCCCTCTTTTCAAAAGGTTGCAGACTTTGTCTTTTTTGTCAATTTTTTCCTCTTTCCCGTCATTGTGTAGATCTGGGGTAGAGCCTCTTCGGGATTTTCTTTTGTGTTGTCATATCGTAATTTATTTCTTCGTAGGTATGCTGCTTTATTGCCTCATATGTAGTATCAATGAGTATCTCTGCATCCATACTTTTATCTTGTTCTTTGTTTTCCTTATTTTTTTTCTGTCATTTCAGTTTTGTTTACTTCTCTTCCGTTTTCCTCTTCTTCTTCTTCTTCTTCTTCTTTCCTTTTCCTCTTCTTCTTCATCCTCAACTATTTGTACATTCAATCTTGAATTTATAACATTGTCTATCCATGATAGACATGTTGAACAAAATATTCTTGTATCTTTTCTCATATCTTGCATTACCTCAGCGCACTGTGGATGGGTCGGAATGTTGCATGCAGCACATTTTCTGATTATGTTTTGTGGATTGACTATGCTATACCACACCTTACACAGTTTGCATGCTTTTGGCATTCTTTTTCCTAATGCATCAATTAGGATATTCACAAGGTTCACCTTATTCATTTTCTTTGTCGGAATATGTTGGTTTATGTATATTTTCTTTATGAGTCTCTTGACCACTTGGATTTTATTTGGAACTTCTTCAATTATTTTCAAGATGTTTTCGGTTGATTTGTTCCAGTTTGAAGGATTATATCCTTCTAATATATCTATGAATGCTTTTGTATCTTTTTGGTTAGGACTGTTGCTGATCTCATAGATGAGAAATGCCAGTTCCCTTCCTGCTACCTCATCGTATTGCGAATTTGCTAAGCAAGCCAAATTTCGCCATTTCTTCCCGCAGTTGGAACTTACTGCCATCTTGTTCTGATTTACAGTTTTCACTTGATAAACTAACTTAGAAGACGCTTTATCCTACTATTTTCACACTAATCTTATCACCGATAGTTCACGAACACTTCTAGATATTTCTCAAATTCTAGACGTATGTTAAACTTGCGATATCTGTTGATTAATCTGACTTCGCGCAGAAACGTCTCACCAAGCAAGATGGCTACTACGAGAGAGAGAGAGAGAGAGAGAGAAGTGAACCTTGTGTAATTTAGAGCTATTTCTCAGTAACTTGTATATTTAGAAAGCAATAAAGAGGTAATGAGGTAGGTATATTTATGAAGGAGAAGAAGCAGTCATTATTCTTGTACTAACTAGTGTGGGATGAGTAGCCACCCCTCATGCAGAAAGGGGAGGCACCCTATCATACAGGCCAAATCCTGAACATTCTTTTTTGTTATGTGATTATGATCTTATAAAGTCACGAATGTAGTGAGTTATCTACGAGATTATGAAGAAAAAATTACTAAAGCTATTACGAATGTGAAGTCAACATATTTAGTACCGTAATAAAATCTATTCTACGGTGGCATAATTCTAATTGTCTCATGAAAGTTTAGTGGAATTCAATGCCGCGTACTAAAGAAAAAAAAAAGAGCATTGAACGACATTGGAAAACCACAAATATATCAACACTACCTCGCGACTATATAGAACTACAGCAGTCAGAGTTTGCAAACAAGAATGGAAAAACTGTAATCATTATATTTGTTCAAAATCTTACTGTCATCCATAGTAACAATTTAAGCCTGTAAACATTTATCAGATTTTTTAGTTCTTTCCTCTATAAGTAAACTTCATGAACCACTGATCATCCTCATGAGAAATTTCACCTGATTGTTTAACCGAAAGGACCAAAAGAAAAGCAAGTTCGGCTTTTAACCTTCTTGGCGAAATATATATATATATATGATATATATATATATATATATTATATATATATATATATATATATATATATATATATCTTGCTATTTTCGTTCTGCTGAAGTCCTTTTAATAGTTATGATTGCCACAGGAGAGTCAGCACAACTGCTAAAACAGCTGAAAAGAGGCGAATCTATCCCTGCAGAAGATTGCTCCGGTAAAATTATGAGAAAATGTCTTGCTGTGGTGAAATTTGTGATCTTTTAAGAGCTTTATAAAGTTATTTAACTCAGTTTCCCGTCACCTGCATCAGTATTACCCATCATTTGTTGATGCGTTATTCATTAAACACCAATATATAGTCACAGTCACAGGATAAAAAGGAAGTGACTCTTAAGCTTTTCTATCTCTGAAACGAGATATTTATCAGAACTACATCATCAAATATTGTGTTTCTCTTCCACCTTTTCTCACTGAAACTTGAAGAAACCTTGAATGCCAAATGCACAGAGTCACAGTTAGGTCGAATGTCCACTTATGCATACCCAGAGGGTATACAGAAAATAATTATGATATCAAATAATTTCTATTTACCCTGGGCAAGTAACAAAAGGGCAAAATGGCCACGAAGATATACAAAAAGAAAATCACAGCGTATTAAAACTTCCCTGTTTATGCTAATTATAGTTAAACATACCCAAATATAAAAAATTAAATCATGGCATTGGAGGAGACAAAAATATTAATTTGCCTGGAAATGTTATATGAAAAGTATTTGTTAACAAATAGAAGAGGATAATCATACTAGGCGAATTATAGTTTGAAACTACAGATAATTAATAAAAAATAATTTATGATTGGATACGAATTAGGACTAAAACAATATCATCTATTTATGATTTTATTTTGCTTTTTTTTAAATTAAAGGCGATAAAACTGTAGACTGAGGACTCATACATCGAAATTTTGTTCCTTACTAATATTTATGTGCACCAGTGATGTCAAAACTATTTGCACTAAAAATAATTGTGAAACTAAGAGTATCAGATATAAGAAAAAGTTCATAAGCCATATACATCTTCAGGGGGGAATTGATGACTGTAAATCCAGCTGAGAAATCAAGGCACCACTTCATTTGTGTTGGGGCAAAATATTCAACGGCAGAAAAATGTAAGTTTGAAAGAAATTAAATCGTGACTGGCACACGGCTTTTCTTTAAATTTGGTTTTAGTAATGAGAATCTAGAGATGATTAATTCAGGGAAACTTTAAACCAAAGAAAGCTACGCAATTATTTCACGAGTGACGATATTCACGAAGATAACAGGAAAAGAAAAGACCGAAGCCATTTATCAGCTGACATCAATATAATATTGTGAAATGACTCAATAATATAAACCAAAATATTCCCATATGCTGAAAATGGAACTATAGTTACTATAAATGAAGATTCAACGGGACTAAAACATTCTGCTGTATTAATGATAGTTGCAAAGGGGAACTTTTGGATCTAATCCATAAATACATAAATGATATGACGATGAGTAGGTCGATGAAGTGGTTGATGTTGTGGTTTTGCTTTGCACATCAATTTCATTCTGGATCCAGCAGTTAAGGACGAAGGTGGCGGCGACAGTTATCCTTATTTCCTCTAAGACCACCTCCCCATTCTTCACAAGAGAAAGGAAGTACTTGTATAATTGCTGTAAGATTTCATGATCAACATAGGGGTTAAAATAAGGAATATTTTATAACCATGACAATCGACTGAACATCTGAGAACATTAAACGACCCCAACCTATCAGCAGAGAGAGACATGAACGTTTCATCTCTTTAGGAGGTTATTCGTATTCAATGTGTCCCGTCAGGAGGACAGCAACATAACTAACTATATCGTCTTATCGTTGGTATATCAAACAAGTGGATATTAAATCATCGTAAGTATTAATTCTAAGCGAGAAGAGAAAACATATGATAGTTGAACATGAGAGAGAGAGAGAGAGAGAGAGAGAGAGAGAGAGAGAGAGAGAGAGAGAGAGAGCGAGCTGTTGTGGTGGAAGGTTTATAATAAACTGAAAAAGACGAAAGGACCGAAAAGAGGAAAGAGAAGTACGAAATGTCTGAATAAAGCGAGGAATGAAGGACACTACTTAAAATGAAGGATTTGAACATTTTTCTGTGGCGGAGAAGCCAAACTATTTATGCAAAAACCAAACCTTAAAAATTTATAAACCCTCAGTAAAAGACTTAAAATGACTTTGTCTGTCTGTTTCCGAATACCAAAAGCCATCAGGCAACTCAGGGATATCCAGAGTCGAGCCTTTCAAAAGAAGGGCGGCATTTTTCGTTTCTGGAGGAGATATTTTTTAAAAGAAAGGCACATAAATTTTTTTTCGTGTTTTTGCATATGTTGACATAATATGAATTTTTATGAAACGAGGGAAATGGAGAGGCAGCCAGGAATCTTCATCACGCGCACGCATTTACGAACGTATTCTACAAAAACGCACATACAGACATATGAATAAATACACACACACATAGGGTCTTCCTCTTAGGACTTATGAGCCGAAAACGAATCTCGACTCCATAACAAATGGAATACCGGAGGCTCTTTACTTCGGACAATCCAGGAGTCGGAGTGAGAACGTTCCTTTGGATGATTAAGGAATATTTGCTTTGTGTTTTGAAAGACTGTATCATTTTATGTAATATTTAGGACAATTTCAGTTATTCTGGAACCATTTATGTTTGTCATGCTTAATATACAACCTTTCTTTCAGGCCACATATTATAATAAATGTAATAGCGTTTTAAATAAATTTTAAAAACTAGATATATCCATATTGTTACATACTTAATTAGGTTCATCACTGAATATTTAAGAATAAGACACGGATGGGTTCTGTAAGCTTGTAACACAATATTAAGAAAGGATAAACATGAAAATTTAGTAAACCGCTAATTAATTATTTAACACAAAAGGTAAGTAAAAATAAACATTCCTCCCTTAGCAGAACAATGCTATAAATCACACCCATAAATAAAGAAATTAAACCTCATTCAAAATATTGAAAAAAATATACAGAAAATACTCAAAAATAAATAGGCAGCTCCTTTGACCCTCCTCCCAGCAAGAGACCAGAGTGAGACTAACTTAAAGCCAGGGAAAAGGTCCGAAGGAGACAAACAACGCAGAATATAACAAGTGATTCCGTATTCAAATGGTAGTTATACAGTTAACTAAACAGGACAATAATTAAATGGTTCAGCAATATGTACAAATTTAACAATATGCGTCACACCTCCCCCAAAAGGCCGAGCCCAACGGAGTGGCTCGGAAGAGTGAGGAGTTCAAGGTACTTTGGTTCAGGCTCTTGACAGAGCATCCGCGATAACATTGTCACTTCCTTTAAGGTGGAGAATTTTCAAGGGGAACTTCTGTAGATACAGAGCCCAACGGAGTAGTCTCTGGTTGTGTGACTTCATCTTCTCCAGGAAAGTCAACGGATTGTGATCAGTGTAGGTTACTATCTCAGAAGCTCCCTGGAGATAGCACTCAAACTTCTGCAGTGCGAGCACTAAACTCAGCGCCTCCTTTTCAATAGTGCTATAAGACATTTGATGGGACAGGAACTTGGTAGACGTGTAGCACACTGGATGCAGAAGACCATCTCCCGCTGATTTTTGCGGCAACACTCCACCAGCCCCTGTATCACACGCATCTACTTGGATACAAAAAGGTTTATTAAAATCAGGTGTACATAGGACAGGGTTGCTACAGAGTAATAATTTGAGTTTATTAAATGCTTCTTGACATTCTTGAGTCCATATGAACTTTACCTTAGAGCTAGTTAGGCTAGTTAAGGGTGATGCTACAGATGCAAAGTTCTTGCAAAACTTCCTATAGAATGATGTCATACCCAAAAAACGCCGTAGTGATTTTTGAGAAGTGGGGGCAGGATACTCAAGTACAGCATCAATGTTAGCAGTCTTAGGACGGACATGCCCACTACCTATAATATGGCCTAGGTAGGAAATAGTAGCATGGCAAAATTCAGTCTTCTTTAGGTTAATTGTTAAATTAGCTTCCTCTAGTCTTTGGAATAAAAATTCTAGTCTACGGATATGTTCCTCAAAAGTTTCACTGATTACGAGGATGTCATCCAAATAACAAATGACACCATCAAGATCTCTAATGGTATCATTAATAAGCCTCTGAAACGTGGACGGAGCATTGGTAAGACCAAAAGCCATTACTTCATATTGAAAAAGGCCAAATGGAGTAATGAAGGCTGAAACGACTTTAGCTCTTTCTGTTAGGCCTACCTGATAATACCCTTTTAAAAGGTCCACTTTAGTCATGTACCTGGCTTGTCCAACAGAATCTATGATGTCATCTATTCTTGGTAATGGATATGAATCTTTAATAGTTACCATATTCAGCTTGCGGAATAATCAGTGCAAAACCTTAAGTTACCATCCTCCTTTGGTACTAGAAGACAAGGTGAAGCCCATGGAGATTTACTTGGAACTGCTAGGCCATGTTTGAGTAAATATTCCACTTCCCTCTTCATCTGTGCTTTTCGATCAGGACTCAGACGATATGGAGGTTGACGAATGGGCATCGTACCTGGGACAAGTTCAATATCATGCAGAAGTACAGTACTTTTCCTGGGAAAGTCACAAAAAGAAACATTATTAATAAGAGTCTGTAGCCTTTGAGAATGTTCACTAGGTAAATGGGACAACTTCACTTCCAGGTTTTGTAAAACTTCTGAATTGGATTCTGGGCTCCAAGAAGGTATGAGGTCATCAATTGAGTTCGCAGTTGCAGAGGTATTCTCTGATGCAGAATCTATATTAATCATATTAACAACCAAGTCTCTAGAACAAGGTCCAGGTTCCCTACAGTGATATTTTTTTAAAAGATTTATATGAACTATTTGAGTGGATTTTCTACGGTCAGGAGTCTCAATTACATATGTATTATTGTTGACATTTTTCAGTACCTTATATGGTCCAAAGAACTTTGACTTTAGGGGAGAACTATGAACAGGAAAATAAGCCAAAACCAAATCGCCTGGGAGTAATTTTCTAACTTTACTAGATCTATCAAAATTAGTTTTCATTTCTAACTGTCGAGCTTCGAGATTTTCTTTAACTAATTTCCTAACATCACAAAGAATTTTCTGGAGCTTTGACATATATTGTTTAACAGACTGAATTTGACTGGAAGAGGGTGCACTCAACCACTCATCTTTAATTACACTAAGAGGTCCTCTAACCGACCTTCCAAATAACATTTCAAAAGGGGAAAATCCGAGAGACTCTTGTGGGGCTTCTCTTATGGCAAATAATAGAAAATCCACCCCTTCATCCCATTGTGCATTATTCTCGAGACAGTATTTTTTTAACATACTTTTAAAAGTCTGATGCCAGCGTTCTAAGACACCTTGGGACTCTGGGTGGTAGGCTGAGGATAATATTTGTTTAATTTCCAGTTCCTTCAGAACTTTACCGAATAAGTCACTTGTAAAGTTAGAACCACGGTCACACTGTAACTCTCTGGGGATTCCATAGGTGGTGAAAACTTTAAGCAAAGCATTAGCTATAGTTTTAGCCAAAATATTACGCAAGGGAATTGCTATGGGATAACGTGTAGTAGGACACATAATGGTGAGCAAATATTGGTGACCCTTTTTTGTTTTTGGCAGAGGTCCTACACAATCTATAATTACCCTATGAAAAGGATCATCAGGAACTACAATAGGTTGAAGAGGATATTTGGGTATACTTTGGTTAGGCTTTCCTGAAATCTGACAAATGTGGCAAGTACGGATAAAGTCTGCTATATCCTTTTTCATGTTAGGCCAGTAGAAATGGTTAAGAATCTTGTGATAAGTCTTGTGAATCCCTAAGTGTCCACCATTCCCATCATGAGCAACCTCCAAAACAAGTTTTCTTACAGAGGATGGTAAAACGATCTGGTGCTTTTCACCCCAAGTGTCAAGCTTAGATAACTTAGCGGGGCGATAAAATCTCATGAGCACACCAGATTCATAATAAAAACTAGGTGATTTATCAATTTCACATTTAGAGACTGCCTGACTGTGAAAATTACTTAGGGTATCATCCTGTTTTTGAGCTTTGATAAGCTCAGCTTTGCTCATAATATTTTCCACTGCATTTTCTATTACTTCAGAGCATTCTAGGTCTTTTGATTTCTGTGATCGAGTAATTACACAAGCTACATCATTACTAAAATCATTTCCCTCACTAGGATGATCAGTTACCACCAAATTTGGAACAACTAAATTACCTGCCAGATCATTGCCCAACAAGAAGGATACTCCTTCCACAGGAAAATCGTTATCTACCACACCTACCGACACTCTACCTTTTTTCAAAGGACAATCAATAAAAATGTCTGCAAGGGGGGCACGAGAAGTTTTGTTTGTTTTTTTAAATCCCTCAAGAGTACAAAGTCACCATTTAAAGCCTTATTGATATCTGGGATTGCTTTCCTTAAAATCAAACTTTGTGATGCCCCTGTATCACGTAACATCTTTAACTTATGCTCACCACCATCGGATGTTAAAGATCCAATACCATCTATTTTGAAACTTTCAAACAAATCCACAGCTTCATGTGTTACCACATGCAAAGACTGTTTATCCCTATGCAATGGATTACTTTTAAAACTCCTATCCTTAAAATTCCTATTTAACTCCGAAACCTTACAATTTGGTGCTTTACAGTTTTTAATAGAATGACCTGGTTTCTTACAATATTTGCAAAGCAGTGACTCCCTAGATTCCTCAGTACTAACACCCAGAGTATTGCCTGGAACTTGTTTTACAATATGATCTAATCTCTTGCTAGTTTTATGTACAAGGGAGTAGGTATCTGCTAAAGAAGCTGCCTTTAACAAGTCATTTTCTTGTCTGTCACAAAGGTACAACATTATATGTGAAGGAAGCTTTCTAACAAATTCTTCAAACACTATTAGATTTTCTAACTGTTCAAAGGTAGTTATAGTTGAAGCTTTTAACCATTTCCTAAAATCTCTTAATTTTTCTGAAGCAAACTCTAGGTATGTCTGAGTACTAGTTTTAACTTTATTGCGGAAAACTTGCCGATAACCCTCCACAGAAATTGAAAAAGCATCTATGACAGCCTTTTTTATAACTTCATAATCATTTGTCTCTTTGATATGTCGACAAACTTGAGCCGCTTTACCGGAAAGTTTAGGCCTAAGTAGCCAAATCCATTGTTCTTTCGGCCAATTCAAATGAGAAGCAGTTTCTTCAAAAGCACTAAAATAGTCCTCAGGGTCATAATCAGTGAAGTCTGGTACTAATTTCATATTCTTGGATAAGTCAAACTTCTTTTGAGATTCTAGCAAATCAATTTCTTGCCGTTTATCGAGCCGGGAAAGTTCAGATTTTTCCCTTTCTGCTTTCAGTTGCAATTCAATAGTCTCCCTTTCTACTTTTACAGCTAATTCAGCCTGAAATGCAAGTCTCTCTTTCTCTCTTTCTGCTTCTAATCTAATCTTCTCTTTCTCTCTTTCTGCTTCTAATCTAATCTTCTCTTTCTCTCTTTCTGCTTCTAATCTAATCCTTTCTTTTTCAATTTCAAACTCTAGTTTTATTCTTTCTAAGTTTTTCTCTTCCTTCTCGCGCTCTACCGCAATTCGCTCAAACTCGAGTCTTTGTTCGTTAGTCAAAGTATCCTTGTCTTCAACTATCCAGAGTCTAGCTTCAGCTCCTACCTCTTTAGCCTTTGAGTAATGTTCAAGAATTAAATTTCGAATTTCAGACTTTTTCATGCTACTTCTAACTGGTAGTTGCAAACGTAAACCTAACTCCAAAAGATCCTTCTTCTTTGCATATTGAATTGTGGAGAGTTCAGCAGAAGGATTACCAGCAAATTTATCAACATCAAAACTAGCCATTGTGAAATTGAAACAATGAAAACTTCCTTACGTAAACTATCTGAATTCCTGTATCACAAATGAACGCAAGGTAACTCACAATTACGTCTATAAGCAATTTGTTCACTTCATAAAGTTCAGTATTTCAAATAAATGAAGAAAAAAAATAACAATACGGGTAAAAGGCTAAGTGTACGGGGGAAATTTCCCGATTCTAGTCAAATAGAGTGGAGAAGGAATAACCTTGCCTGGTCCAAACAATAGTTATTACTCTAAGCGACTAAAATTGACAGCTTAAGCTTTTCGTGCGTCAGGCAAAAGGGAAAAAGGTTTATACTGTACCCCACATGCAATACAATAAAAACGGGCTTTGAATCAATAGGAGTAACTACACGAATTCTCAGCTGTGATAATTGAAGTTTATAACAGATTAAAGAGCTAACGAGTTTTGCTCTCAGGGCGAGTCTCGGTGGGGAGAGGAGAAACAAGCGAACAATACTGGGAATAAACGAGTCAACAGGCACTGCACTATAACATAAACCGACACTATATTTCAAAAGCGGGCGCGCAACACTTCATAAAATACAATATCGAAAATAACAGGTATTCAGATGGCTCACAACGTACAATATTCTGAATGAGAACACACAACACTGACAAATTACTCATTAAAAGGAAGAATGTATCCCGGACATGCCCCCAAATTATGTTACATACTTAATTAGGTTCATCACTGAATATTTAAGAATAAGACACGGATGGGTTCTGTAAGCTTGTAACACAATATTAAGAAAGGATAAATGAAAATTTAGTAACGAAATAATTATTATATTAACACAAAAGGTAAGTAAAAATAAACATTCCTCCCTTAGCAGAACAATGCTATAAATCACACCCATAAATAAAGAAATTAAACCTCATTCAAAATATTGAAAAAAATATACAGAAAATACTCAAAAATAAATAGGCAGCTCCTTCGACCCTCCTCCCAGCAAGAGACCAGAGTGAGACTAACTTAAAGCCAGGGAAAAGGTCCGAAGGAGACAAACAACGCAGAATATAACAAGTGATTCCGTATTCAAATGGTAGTTATACAGTTAACTAAACAGGACAATAATTAAATGGTTCAGCAATATGTACAAATTTAACAATATGCGTCACAATATCGATAATTAAGCCTCGATGACGTCATCATGTTGCCAAACGTGAATTGCACTGACTCCGGAAATCCGTAGAAATCTCTTCCTCATTCTTCCTATTTTCCTTAAGACACTGGGTTGAAGGGGCACTCAGATATTCGTTTAATAATCAATTGTTGGTGTTTTAAAGGAAAATTAGAGTTACTGGAAACATAAATATATCTTTCTAATGCAAGTAATGAAATTATAATTGGTCAAATATTTCTCATAAATTATCATAATTATCTCCTATCCGAGTTCTAAAAAAATATAACCCAAATAAGTACTCACGTAATCGTCATGTTTCTTAAGGATATTTTTCACCGAATGTGCAAAGCTGTTAAGTCGAAGTTCGTGAAAAATAATGTAAACGAAAACGTTCACACTCAAATTGTGAATAAAAACTGCTTCTATTTTTTTCAAACCCCGAATCCTGTTTTAATTTCATATTGAAATATTTCAAAGCGTAGTTGTGCATTCCCGCGCGTTTTTTTTTTTTTTTTTTTTTTATTTTAGAGAGAGAAAGTCCAAATTAAAGTCGCGCTTTTTAATGTTCGCTGAGACAGAGAGAGAGAGAGGGAAGGAATTTGTGGGAGAAAAAGAATTGAGGAGGATTTGTGATTATGTGGGGAAGGATTTTCATATTTATTCTAGTCTTTTTCTTCTGTTTTTTAGTAAACTTCGTTAAGGGAGTATCTGCATTGAGTTTTTCTTGTTTCCTCATATGTATATTGATAATGATGCATAATTTATATTATATTATCGTTGGCAATTTTCCCACTTGTGAATGAAAGAATTTTTTATGTATTAAATAAAACAACTGTTATTTTATGTTCGTAGTTTAGCAATTCTTGTAGAAGAAAAATTCATGAATTGTTTTATTTCATTATTTTAGCGGCATTTTCTAATTTAAATTTGATTCCTTCTTTGAATATAAACTTTGTCCTCTGATTTTTGCTGTTGCAATATTTAATTGAATCTTTGCATATTTCTTGGATCGTTGCTGCCGCGACTATCATTAATCTTACCTTAAAAAGCCTTGACGAATTATTATTATTATTTTTTTTTTTTTGAGCTGACGATTTCCCCTCCCTAAAATAAGATTAGCTCATTTCATGTAAAGTAAAATGAAAAGTTTTTATTTTTAAACCACTGATCTCGAGGAAAAAATATCAATGACGTTACGTTTTCAAAAATTTCTAAAATAAACTTAAATAAAAAGTCGTTGTCTTGGGATTCATTTTAAAACAAATTTGATAACACTAGTAGTGTTATGTCCTAGGAAGTGAGGGTTATTTGTCTCTCCTTGTCACGTCTTTATCAACAGCAAATAATAAACTACATTTATGAAAACATTCAACCTGCCGATGTCCAGCATAATGAATTACCTGAATCAATTTCAAGCATTACAAAAAACCTAGAAAAATTAGGAAAAAATGTAATCTTAAAATATATACATTGTTAAAAATATAAATTCATGCTTCTCTAAGCATAAAATAAGGCTTTAAATCTGAGCCATTCATTCTGATATTAAGCCAATATTTCGTCTTCGTCTCCTTGAGTATACCTTTCTGTAGTAACATCTTTTTTATGGTTGAAAAATAGATGAGTTCTCTTGTGGTAAAATGGTTTTAAGAATCATGAAATTTTTCTATAACTAAATTAACTCTGCACTGTATCTATTACATAATTACTTTGATGCCATTAGGAAGAAAATGCTTAAAATATGAAAAGAATATCATGATAGAATTGTCATCAGAGATAGCCAGTTTAGATTGTCATACATATGAATGCCATGAAATCCCAACATTGCAGATGAAGATGGCTTAAAGGGCACCTGATGACCAGTGGAGGTAATTTAAAGGCATCAAGGCACTTGATAAACTTTGAAAACCTCATGGAAGCTTTTAATAAATTGAAATGCTCTTGAAATCCTATGAAAATCTTTCAAAACTCACTTGAAACCTTTTGTAAATTTTATGAAATCTTATAAATCATTTGAAAACCTCTCGAATATATCATGAAGACACTTGAAAACCTTTCAAAACCTCATGGAAGCTTTGAATAAAATTGAAAATCTCATGAAATCTTTTAAAAATCTTTCAAAACTCTCTTGAAACATTTTGAAAATCTCATGAAACTAGTGAAATCACCTAAAAATCTCTTGAATATATATTAATAATATTTTGAAAATAACATAAGACTTTTTGAAAATGTAAAAATCATTTCAAAACCTGTTAAACATATCTTGAAAATGGCATAAAGTCACTTGAAAATCATTTGAAAATCTCATGCGAGCTTTGACACATATGAAAAATTTCATAAAACCTATTGAAAATCTCAAGAAAGCTAGAGAAATTCCTTGAAAATCTCAAGAAAGCTAGAGAAATTCCTTGAAAATCTCTATGTATATATATATATATATATATATATCTATATATATCTATCTATATATATATCTATATACATATATATATATATCTATATACTATATATATAGATATATATATATATCTATCAATATATTATATATATATATAATATATATACTATATATATATATATATATATATATATTTATATATATATATATATATATATATAATATAATATATATATATATATATATATATATATATATATATATGTGTGTGTGTGTGTGCGCGTGTGTGTGTGTTTCAAATCATGAAATGACCACTGAAATACTTTAGTTAAACTTAGGGTCCATATTTTAGTAATCTGACTACCATCTTTATTAAGCAGTGAATGACAGAGGAAGTTACATTTGGGAAATATATAGTGGGAGATAGACCCTTACGTGACGCCTGGGGTCGTCTCTGAGCCGCCGAAGGTTCTGTTGTCTTAATCTTCTTCATTGTTGCCTTAAGGAAGACATTGTCTATATGGTCAGAGTCCCAGGCTCCATTGGAAAGGTTGATCCTATTATTTTGTTGTTTTATCAGTGGAGATTCCACCATTTGACATTTTTATCGACAGCTGCTTTTGTAAAAAATTCGGGATGAGTTCCAATCCATGTTATTTATATGATGGAAAATTCCTGAACTATTTTTTATGTCCTTATCTATCTGGGCATTTATGTTTAGTTAATCTCTCAGAGAGACTTATCACAGTCCCAACAGGAGATTTTATGAACTCCTACATTTTTACAAACTGGTTCCTGCTGGAGGTTATTTAATTATTTCCCAAGTGTGTTCGAATAAGTGAAGATAAAAGGGTTTTTTGATCTCTCGTGAATTGTCCACGTGAGGAATTGCGATTTTGTTTGTGTATTTTTCCTTTTCTTAGTTTTCTGTGGGTTTGCAAAAAAAAAGAAAAGCTCTTTGCTTTATGCATAGCTTTTTCTATTTTGTGTTTGGGGTATTTTAACAAGATAAGTTGATATTTATTGTTTCAAGATCTTTGTTAAAAAAACTATAGCCAGCAAATTCTCAGGGCTCTAAATAATAGGTTACTTGCTGTGGCTAGTTTAACAGAAATGTTATGATAGCTGTGAAAATGTATATATGAAAGTGAGAATGTCGCTTTTCTGATGACAGTGAATTTGTAGTTGTTAGTTCTGATGATTTTGACATCTAAAAAGGGTATTTGGTTATTGCTTTCCCATTCTACTTTAAAATCTATGCTCGGGACTAAGGAATTAATTTTTGTAGAATAATATCAAAATTGCCCCACTCACTTTTCCAATATGTTAAGATGTCGTCTACATAACGAAACTAAATCATATCTGCAGGTTTGATGGGGTCTATAATTACTGTTTCGAAAAACTCCACATATAAGTTTGCTACCAAGGGGCTGAGCAGACTCCTCATACTGCGACCGAATTTTTGACAGTAAAAGTTATCACCAAAGGAAAAGACGTTATTAGTGGCGCAGAGGTCTACAAGTTAGGAACGTTAGTACATCTTTTATGGGTACTTTTGTGAAAAGGAAGTCTACGTCTAGGCTGAGAAGTTTTACGATATGTATTGGGATATTGGCCAATCTGAATTTGATGCAAAAGTCTTCTGTATTTTTTATATGATTAGGGGAAAGGGTTCCTAAAAAGGGGATAGTAACTCAGCTACCCATTTTTAAATTCGGTAGTTAAAAGCTCCCGCACGCGAGATTATGGGACGGAAGGGGGATTGTTTGGTTCAAAATTTTCCCAAATTTCTATATTTTTCTTACATTAAGCGATGTTTCTGATTTTTCTGAAGAAATCTATTGGAACATTTTGGTTCAGGTTTCTTGTTAATTTCTAATAGGCAGTTGTATCATTTAAAATTTCACTAATCTTTTCTTGGTAGAAGTTCTTGTCCATTAACACAATTTTACCATCTTTATCTGATCTAGTGATTATAACGTTTAGTTTGCAGAGTGAGTTCATAGCTACCATGAATCTTTTAGGCAGGGGGTGTGTGTTGCTGTGTCTGGTTAGGATGTTTTGAAGGATTCCCTTAAGACATATTTCGTCTTTCTTGTGGTTGTTGTTAGCAATGAAATTATCAAATGTTTAAGGGCAAATGAAAAACCTAAGTTTAAGACTATAGACTGGTTGTTAGTTAAAGAGCACTTGGATAGATTCATAAATTTGTTTTGTTGAACTAAACGATTCCAAGTACTATTTTCAATTAATGAATACAGTTTACGAACAATCATATTATAATTAATAACATTATTGCGAGCAGCTGTGTCGATACAAATGGAGGATAGGAACTTATATGTGGGGTCTGAAGTGAAGAGACGGAGGTAGTGTGCGCCTGACTGATGGTTTTTCGGTATGTGTGTGTGTGTGTGTGTGTAGATGTCGTCCTTCGTATTCGGTTTTAACTGAAGTTTATTTATTTACATACACACAGACAAGAATATATATATATATATATATATATATATATATATATATATATATATATATATATATATATATATATATATATATTATATATATATATATATATATATATATTTAATGGCAATTGAGAATTCAAAAATGGAAGAATAACTAAAGTGAGAATAAGAACTATCATAACAAAAAAGATTTACTTATATCAGCCTCAACCTGTGAAACTAAGACTAAAGAAAATTATTAATCAATAAAGGAAAATTGCTAAAAAGTAAAATAACTATGTATCCCTGCCAAAACGATCGAACACAAACTGGCAAAAGAAGCAACAGTAAACAAAAACAGCAACAACGGGATCGAGAAAAACTTTGGTGTCACTGGATTAATTTCGAAAATAATTTTTTTCTTGGGTTCGTTCTGTGCGTCACTGATCTTTTGCGTCGACTCTCTCTTGATGGACAGTTATTTTCTCTGAGACAGAGAGAGAGAGTTCTGACACAATTGGAATTAACTCCGTTTGTTGGGTAGTGAATTAAAAAGGAAGAGGATGCCCGTAAATCATATTATTCCTAGAAAATTCGCAATACAAGATAATTCCACAATTATACAAGTAATTGTACTGATATACAAACGATAACTAAAGACTTCTGGGTTTGTATTTTATAGTAAACATTAAAGGAATATCCCAACACTTGTGATAGCGATATCGAATGATTTTCGCGAGGAAAGAAAAAGACGAGAATTAGTGAGTTTTTGTGACCCATTATTGGGAAGGGTAGACCTTACAGGGTGAGAATCCCTTGAATAAGGTTTACTTTATGTTTAATAATCGATTGGTTAAGTTGCCTAACGTCACATAACCTAGGCGGCAATAGAGAGACTTTGCTCCCTGATGCCTACGGTTTTCGCCGCCATCAAAACAATATTGTATAATATAATTAACCATTTTAATGCTTAATATAAATAACAATTAAAAGTATTCATAAGAAACTTGGCTCTTACACGAGTACTGATTTGGATTATACTTTTTAACAACTCGGATAAGAGATAATTATGCTAAATTATGAGAAACTGTTTAACAAATACATTTTTCCTACTTGTATTAGAAAGTTGTGTTATTTATGCTTCAAATGAAACTTGACATTCCTTTAATACACCACTAATTGATTTTTAAATGAATATCCAAAGACCACTTCAACCCACTTTCTTCAGGAAAATGGGATGAATGAGGAAAAAGTTTCTCCCAGAATTCCGGAGTCGTTGCAAGTCTCTCTGGCAACACGATGACGTCATCGATGCTTGATTATTGATATGGATATATTTAGTTTTTAGAATTTAATTAAAACGCTTTTGCATTTATTATAATATTTGGCCTGAAAGAAATGTTGTATATTAAGCATAATACACAAAAACAGTTCCAGAGTAACTGAAATTTTCCTAAATATTACATAAAATGATACAGTCTTTCAACACAAAAAGCAAATATTCCTTAGTCATCCAAAAGAAGAAACTCATTCCGACTCCTGGATTGTCCGAAGTAAAGAGCCTCAGGTCTTCCATTTGTTATGGAGTCGATTTCCGACTCTGTAACATTTGGTGTCCCGAGAGTCGTTTTCGGGTCATAGTCCTAAGAGGGAGACCCCGTGTGGTGGGTCAGAAGTCACTCTTCGGATTCCCCGAATGAGGACTACCTCTCGGTTTGGGGTTCCGAGACAGGACAAGTTTCTGACGTCCCCCGACAATCCAGGAGTCCAGACTCCTTTTCTCTCTTTCTTTGCTTTTCTTCTTCTTCTTCCGCTTCTTCTTCTTCTTATTTGTGTCATCCCTTCGTTCATTGCTTTATTTGTTTCTGTTATCTTCATGCATGCAATCTTCGTATCTTTTACGTTTCCCTAAAGGGCCTGATAGACATTCCTGATAAAATATACCGATTAGTATTATATGTAAATAAATAGTCGTTCACGTGAAAAAATATCGTATAAAGAACACGTTAACTGTCTACATAATTAAAGCAAGGAAGTCTTGGCTTCCAAAACCTTCCACCAAACACCACCTCTCTTCTGTGGACCTTGATTCCACCCTTTCTTTCCCTGTAGAAGTCACGCGAATGATGAATGACGCCCGTTGTTGACATCTGACGGGTGCTGACCGGTCCATTCATCACGACCCAGGAAACAGGGACTTAGCAACCCTTCGGCGATATCTTGTCTCTGTCAGCTAATGCTCCAGGTATAACTATTAAGGCCAGAATGAGACACTTTTCAAAAACAGTTATTCCTTCATTGTTTATGCGTCATTTCAGAGATACGTCTGAAAGAGGGAAGTTCTGATACATAAGCACATTTTCTCTTTTTACCGTCGAAATTAAGGAAGAAATTAATTGCAAACACTCTTTTAGAAAATATTTGGCCTGAAAAAATCATTTTAAGTGGGAATAGAGTTGGAAAAATAGATAATAACAACGATGTTAATGAAACCGTTATTCTGAGCAAAGTTTGTCCAAGAAAAGAATAGTAAATGAAAATAAAATGTCGAATGACAAATAAAAATCCAGTAAAAGAAAACGGTAAAACAAAAAATATTCTGATGGATTAAGTTAATAAACTATTGTTTTTTTGTTATATACGAATAACAAAATTCACTTATTACTTTAACTTTATAATTCTTTTGAACTTCGTTTAAGAAACAGGCGTTGACATTTCATTACTCTCATTGTGTTTTGAATTGCCAGCACGGCCCTTTAACTTTTCTATTTTTTGCAGTCTTTAAAATTTACCTACTGGACTGATGATGCTAAATACTTTCCAAGGAATATAGTATTCTTAACACAAGTATATGTTTATTTACCATTATTTTTGTTACCTTACATTAACCGGTCTTACCAAGTCTGAGATTCGAAGACTGAATAGAAACCGGAAACAATAAAAATTACCAGATTTAACCATATTCTTTGAGCTTCTCCACTTGGAATTTCCTTTTGAGTTACAGCGCTTCTGAATTACTTATTTACTCTGCATCTTTTCCTTGCCTCATTGCAAAACAAAGCTGAAAACATTTTTCTCGGTTGTTAAAAAAATATACTTTTCATGATACGCTCCTTTTCCGACATACCTATTGAGATCATTTCAAAATCAGTGATCTCTTGCATGATATTAACGTCTTTTAATTCACGTCTGTCAAAAAATCAAGACATCTGAAAATGGCTCCAATATTGAGCTGAATGTCAGTTGCTAACAAAATTAGGCGACGAAAGCTAAAGGCTTTATTTCGGCAAAGATAGCGAATCTCACGGAATAGATCAGGACCCGTTCTTTGGTAGCACGGAATTTAAACAAGCTCAAATGTTACCAGTTATTTTGCTTCACTTTAGAAAAATTTGAGATATTTGTTTTGTATTTCGTCTGTTATTGTTGCCACTATTCCCTTTTCTCCATTGTCCCTGTCAGTTTACACATACTCACTAATCAACCTCTTTTCCTCTGTCCCTAGTCTGTCACAATATATACATCCTTGAAGCTTCTCCTCACTTCCTGTCTCATCTCCTCTATTTCCAAAACTTTCTTCTGCATATATCTCTTCCTCTAAGTATGTACCTCTATTTCCCAGCATCTTTTCTCACTAGTCTTCCTTATTTCTCGTTTACTCCTCTCCTGCATACTATTTTGCTCTTTTGTTATTGCTCATATCCTCTCTTGCTTTTAGATTTTTTCCTTTCATTCTTTTACCACCATTCTGTTCCTTTTACCTCAGTCGCGGAGATTAAATGCCAAGTACAAAGGTCCTCATCATGGTCCAGGTACAAGGATCGATCTCGTCATTACCTCCTAACAGCAGTTTGACCTTTCTAGTGGGCTGATGGAAGCTGTTTTCCTCGAGATGACCAGAGAAGTAACCAACAACTATTATCATGATTTCTCTCCTAATTGAGGGATGCTTGAGTCTTCAGGATGTTCGCTCTCTCTCTCTCTCTCTCTCTCTCTCTCTCTCTCTCTCTCTCAAAAAAAAAAAAAAAAAAAAAAAAAAAAAAAAAAACAAAAAAAAAAAAAAAAAAAAAAAAAAAAAAAAAGTTTTTAGCACGGATAAAAGAAGCATTGATTATTTTCCCTTAGAGAGTAAAATCAATAATCTCCGATGCTTCCCTCTGCACTGCTAAACACTTAAGATAATGGACGCGAGAAAGAGAAGGAGAGAGAAAGCGAGAGATTCGGTTTCTCTCATTGAAGGGGTAAATTTATATAGAGATGGAAGCCTTTCCAATGCATAGTCGTCAGGCGCAACGAATGTAAATGGTCAAGATAATTACTTTTCACTGAGTATTTCGCTTCTTTTTAGGGCGGCATCCAGCACAAGGACGCAGGATATTGAAAAATATCCAGTTGTTTAAATGGCAACTCAAGGATTTATACATAAACTAACTCGTCAAATGTATGCTTAGAGTAAGTTTTCCATCTGTTCCATCACTAAATCATCTTTTTTTTTATTCCGCGCCATTAGAAATCATTAGAACTGTAAGTTAACACACGAACCAAAGAGCATACTAAAAGATCCATAGTTTCTCTTTGTGGTAAGGTACATATATCTCTTCCTCCTTCCCTTCTTTCTCTCCTTTGTCACCCTTACCCTTACCTACCCGTTGACATAAAAGTGTCATTGCATATCTTTTCTTATCGAAAGGTTGACTGAGGTTGGTTAGCTTTTTACTGAAAGGTCGCAGCAATTTCCCATTCGTAGTCGACAACTCTAACAGCAATTAGTTTTGGTTTATGACAAATAAACAAACCGGGAACAAATACATGTAATATTCTTTAATAACTGTATAAAGATATTCTTGAATAAAAAGCAGTTGTATTAAAGGTTCGTGATTCTTCCTTTGTTATCATTTGAATCATCCTTAGAAAACTCCCACCGAGGAAAGGTGTCAGTAACAACCCTAATTAATTCATCAGTTATTGCATTCATCGAATCAGTTCAGGATTTTTGTCTTATATTTTCTGAAATGTGTTCTAGCTGTTTGTTCTCATAAACTTTACTGCTCTGTTTTTCATTGTTTTATTTTTTTTTTAAACTTAGTCTATCTTCTCTGGAATTATGAACGTTTTCCCTTAATAATAATAATAATCAATAAATAATAATAATAATAATAATAATAATAATAATAATAATAATAATAATAATAATAATAATAATAATAATAATACTAATAATAATAATACAAAGTACAAGAGAGGGGACTAAAACAACACAATAGAAGATGTAAAACACAGAGGCTTAAGGCCAAAAGCACATAAGATCCAACGGTACATGAACAGGAATAAGGGATACCAACAGAACAAACTATTCGGAACCAACCAGAAAAGACTATACAGCCAAATAAGAGGGAAGACAACCACAAGAAATTCCTGAAGCCGAACCAAGTAAGAGACTCTGGGAAAACATATGGAGCAATCCGGTAAACAAGAAACACACAACATGGCTCAAGGAAGTCAAGGAAGAAGAAACAGGAAGAATAAAACAAAGATTCACAGAGATCACAACAGACACAGTCAGACACCAACTAAAGAGAATGCCCAACTGGAAAGCCCCAGGTCCCGATGAAGTCCATGGATACTGGCTCAAAAACTTCAAGGCCCTACAACCACGAATAGCAGAACAACTCCATCATTGTATCTCAAATCACCATGCACCCAAATGGATGACCACAGGAAGAACATCCTTAGTACAAAAAGACAAGAGTAAGGGAAATATAGCCAGTAACTACAGGCCTATCACCTGCCTACCAATAATGTGGAAGTTATTAACAGGTATCATCAGTGAAAGGCTATACAACTACCTAGAGGAGACAAACACCATTCCCCACCAACAGAAAGGCTGCAGAAGGAAGTGTAGGGGCACAAACGACCAGCTCCTGATAGACAAAATGGTAATGAAGAACAGTAGGAGAAGGAAAACCAACCTAAGTATGGCATGGATAGACTATAAGAAAGCCTTCGACATGATACCACACACATGGCTAATAGAATGCCTGAAAATATATGGGGCAGAGGAAAACACCATCAGCTTCCTCAAAAATACAATGCGCAACTGGAATACAATACTTACAAGCTCTGGAATAAGACAAGCAGAGGTTAATATCAGGAGAAGGATCTTCCAGGGCGACTCACTGTCCCCACTACTCTTCGTAGTAGCCATGATTCCCATGACAAAAGTACTACAGAAGATGGATGCCGGGTACCAACTCAAGAAAAGAGGCAACAGAATCAACCATCTGATGTACATGGACGACATCAAGCTGTATGGTAAGAGCATCAAGGAAATAGATACCCTAATCCAGACTGTAAGGATTGTATCTGGGGACATCAGGATGGAGTTTGGAATAGAAAAATGCGCCTTAGTCAACATACAAAAAGGCAAAGTAACGAGAGCTGAAGGGATAAAGCTACCAGATGGGAGCAACATCAAACACATAGATGAGACAGGATACAAATACCTGGGAATAATGGAAGGAGGGGATATAAAACACCAAGAAATGAAGGACACGATCAGGAAAGAATATATGCAGAGACTCAAGGCGATACTCAAGCCATAAACACATGGGCAGTGCCAGTAATCAGATACAGCGCAGGAATAGTGGAATGGACAAAGGCAGATCTCCGCAGCATTGATCAGAAAACCAGGAAACATATGGCAATACACAAAGCACTACACCCAAGAGCAAATACTGACAGACTATACATAACACGAAAGGAAGGAGGAAGAGCACTACTAAGTATAGAGGACTGCGTCAACATCGAGAACAGAGCACTGGGCAATATCTGAAAACCAGTGAAGACGAGTGGCTAAAGAGTGCATGGGAAGAAGGACTAATAAAAGTAGACGAAGACCCAGAAATATACAGACAGGAGAATGACAGACAGAACAGAGGACTGGCACAACAAACCAATGCACGGACAATACATGAGACAGACTAAAGAACTAGCCAGCGATGACACATGGCAATGGCTACAAAGGGGAGAGCTAAAAAAGGAAACTGAAGGAATGATAACAGCGGCACAAGATCAGGCCCTAAGAACCAGATATGTTCAAAGAGCGATAGACGGAAATAACATCTCTCCCATATGTAGGAAGTGCAATACAAAAAATGAAACCATAAACCACATAGCAAGCGAATGCCTGGCACTTGCACAGAACCAGTACAAAAAGAGGCATGATTCAGTGGCAAAAGCCCTCCACTGGAGCCTGTGCAAGAAACATCAGCTACCTTGCAGTAATAAGTGGTACGAGCACCAACCTGAGGGAGTGATAGAAAACGATCAGGCAAAGATCCTCTGGGACTATGGTATCAGAACAGATAGGGTGATACGTGCAAACAGACCAGACGTGACGTTGATTGACAAAGTCAAGAAGAAAGTATCACTCATTGATGTCGCAATACCATGGGACACCAGAGTTGAAGAGAAAGAGAGGGAAAAATGGATAAGTATCAAGATCTGAAAATAGAAATAAGAAGGATATGGGATATGCCAGTGGAAATCGTACCCATAATCATAGGAGCACTAGGCACGATCCCAAGATCCCTGAAAAAGAATCTAGAAAAACTAGAGGCTGAAGTAGCTCCAGGACTCATGCAGAAGAGTGTGATCCTAGAAACGGCACACATAGTAAGAAAAGTGATGGACTCCTAAGGAGGCAGGATGCAATCCGGAACCCCACACTATAAATACCACCCAGTCGAATTGGAGGACTGTGATAGAGCAAAAAAAAAAAAAAAATAATAATAATAATAATAATAGTAATAATAATATTAATAATAATAATACCAATAATAATAATAATAATAATAATAATAATAATAATAATAATAATAATAATAATAATAATAATAATAATCACTAGGAGCAACTATAATGGTAATACAGATTTATTGATGTTTCTATGTGCAAATGACATTTACCCCGTGCTAGAGAATGCACGGGTGCTTATTTGCAATAACGAAATTAGGTGTAATTATTTATCTCTTATATATTGAAATAGCTGTATATTTGGGAGGTTGGAATTTTAATTTCATAATACACGGAGCATTTCATCTTCATAAGTCAGTGAAATATTAATTGCACTGAGAATTATGTCAAGGGTACCATAACTGGAAAGGAAAAGCAATGATAATTATGTCAAGGTCACATAATCTGGAAAGAAAGCAATCTGAATAATAATAATAATAATAATAATAATAATAATAATAATAATAATAATAATAATAATAATAATAATAATAATAATAATAATGAAAAGTGTCTTCCAGCTAGTTGGCCAATTTCTATTACTAAGAACGTTTTAGACCGATCTAATACATTTGTCATTAACATTGTAGCGAACGCCTTTCATTGGTCCAAACAGGGTCAGTCTAAGTTTACCTTTTTGTCCAAAATGTTTGAAAATTGAGATTTACACAAAGCAGAATCCTTTATAAGGTGATACATGACTGAAGTTTAAAGTGCATATAATAATACATTGCTATTATTTTAAAGTGATAATATCAATTGATGATTGAAAATAGGGTCTTTAACATTATTCCTTAACATTGCATTTCGTCAGACAAGACTGTCCACAGTATTACAAAACATAATTTATTTTACTTTTCTCTTTTTTACACAGGAGAAAACATCGAGCGATCTGGGCAGAAATAAAAGGTAGAAAAAGAAATATGGTGGCAAACTGACTGAGAGCAAAGAAAAATCTCGTAAGGAAAAACACATTCGTTAAATGAAAAAGGGAATTAAACATCTCTGACAATAATTGAAGACTAAAATATCAGAGGCACTGAAAAAAAAATGAAAATAAGTAGATGTGAAACGAGGCAAAATGGCACAAGGGAAAGTTTTTCAAATAAAATATTCAATTGTTCTTAAAGAAGGGAAGAAATCTACTAACATCTCAAGAACAGAAGATAAATACTTTTTTTAACAGTGAAAATGTCAGTATTATAATTTTGCTTTAGTGTATTTATTGCATTATAAATTTACATGTGAGTTTTGCTATACTTTTATTCTCGTGAAACTGTTAAACTTATTTTCATATTGAATAACAAAACCTAGTGTAAAAACATAAACTAAAAACAAAGAACAGTTATTTTCAAATATATAAATTTCTTCAATGAAAATTTCATAGTAATACAAGCATCTACATTTAAAGTTGAAAATGGAATGATTTCAATTAGAGTTAAAGACATACGAATAACCTAGATGAGCAAGGGAATAAATACAATTAGCTCAATCATCTTTGTGTGTGTGTGTGTGTGTGTGTGTGAGAGAGAGAGAGAGAGAGAGAGAGAGAGAGAGAGAGAGAGAGAGAGAGAGAGAGAGAGACTGATGAACAAAATGAATTTCAAAACAATCTGAGGTATCCGCAATTTTATTCATCTACAAAATCAGTTATATCTTCAAATATTTGTTTGGCGCGAATCCAGCTGACTATTGTCATGGCAGCGAGGGATCCTCCAGGCGCATACTTCTTGGGAGGATAACATTGAGTAAGGGTTGCAAAAGCCTGTTTTAGACCTCAGGTCACTCGGGCACAAAGAGGAAAAAGAATATCTTCGGCTCAGATTTTTCTTATATGGCTTCTTTTCATATTTCATTGTATATAAATCCATACTGTGTGTCGTTGTATCATTTATTCCCATCCTTGTTAGTTTTCTGTAAAAGAGAAGTATTGTAACGACTTTGTCTGTCAGTTCGCCCTGAGTTCACTACAGAGGCTAGAGGGCATTAAAGTTCTGTGTTGATCATTCACCCTCCAATCCTCAAACATGCTAAATTGCAGCCCTCAAGCCTCAGTAGTTTTTATTTTATCTAAAGTTGTATTAGCAATATTCGTACTTCTGGCAGCTCTTTAGGTATTAACAACATAGTTCACCACCGAACCGTGGTTAAGTTTCATAGGCCAAGGCTAAGAGTTTTAAGGGCCGTGGCCGAGACCATCACTGGGCAGAAAACTTGATTGCCTTCGGTGCAATTTTAATTGTTTTTATTTTCTAAATAATTTATTTTCAACTGCATCAAATGAAACGATTTCAGACATCTTTTTGACATCTTTGGAAAACCTTGACTCTAACCGAGTTCCAGAGGCAAAAGGCTGCAACGATAGTTTTGAGATGAACATTTCTTACAATTCACTTCTAAATTTGAACCTGCATGTGCATTTGCACCTCTTTATACATAATAGATGATAAATGTGTTTAAAGGTAGATAGACAGACACGCGGAGAGTTAGATAGATGTACTCTATGTAATTTTTTTCTTGGAAATTGAAAGTGTTCGAAGACTTGTCCGCTGGTAAAGCCTTAAGAATCACTCCAATATTTGTGGATTGAAACATAAAGATAATCACCGAATGCTTCTAGACCCAAACCAAGAGAGATACAACAACGAAATGAAAGGAATATGCAGTCCAAAAGGCATAAAAATAGAGAGGAGTATACTCAGCAACGAAGCAAGTGTCAACAAAAGTCAACAACGCTGAGAAACGTCTGGTAGAGCTGCCTAAAAAAAAAATAAATCAAACAAATAAAAAATAGACAAATAAATGTTGTAAAACCTCAAGGAAAAAGGAGGAGATTAAGGAAATACACATTTAATACATGTTTGGAAATTTTGGGAGAGAAAAGGTTGTAATTTGTTCTCTTTTTATTCTCTTTTTCTTTTTGCCTGGCACTGAACACTGCTGTTTAAAGTGTGGAATTTAACAATAACTAATTGTTTATTTATATTTCATTAATTTCTTGATGAGCATTTTTCATGAGCATGTTTCCTCTTCTCCCGGCTCATCCCTCTTTCGATTTCGTGGAACATTTCTTATAAACTTTTTACCCCATTATGCTTGCTCTAACAGAATGTGAGCCTTTGTAAAAAAAATTTATATTATATCTTCAGCAGTTAATTACCATTCCTACTGAATTCTATATTTTACTGTTGATTTTCATGGTAGAGGTACTAATTAAAGATATTATAGAGTACACAGAGATATTCAAGTTAGCCATATGAGCCATGCCATGGCGCCAGTGGAGACAACTGGCGGCTGTAATCAAAATTAAATACACATGACCTCATGAACCCCAACCGCTGGAAACACGATTTTCCACGTGAGTGACGAATAGCGTAATTTGTTTACACAACATGATCGGGAGGCATATTTTGGCCGCGGTTTATGTAGCCAAAGTTTTTTTTTCTTTCTTTTTTTGTGAATCACATTTTAAATTTACTAAAACATATTTGTTAAAAAGGAATATCATAGTTGCTATTTATAAGAAATACAACTGTATTGTTTGTAGCGGTCCCCAATATTCACGGTATAAAGAGAAAATCCTGGATGCAAGGTATCATGATGAAGCCTAGAAATCATGGTATAAAACTGAAAATTCTGAATACTTGGTATAAAGAGAAAATCTTCAACTCGTGGTTTTTACATTCATGACATAGGCCCTGACATTTCACGTGACGTCACTGCTTCTTACTTGTTGACGGCATTAGATTACAACTGCTTGGTGGCTTTCGTGGTACATATGCTCATATGGGAAAAAATCGAGTTGAGTATCTTTGTCCAAGACATGTGCTCTTGCATATCATGTGATGAATATCCAAACGACAAAGTGACCAGACCATTCCGTCCACTAACCAGGATACTATTACTAGCGTTTCACCACACTACGGTCTAGAAGAATGTTTATATATACTTTCTTATTTAAGGAAGTTCTAAATAAGATAATATTTTTTATATTATATTTCATATGCTAACTTGAAATTAAGTTTTTCTCTTTTAATAAAAAGATCTTGAAACAAAAAATAACCTGATACCAAAGTCCACTTACTCACGTATTATATGTATAAAACAGCAATACGCAGATGATAATCTATTGACATGGTTGGTAGGAATGTTCATATATAAACATATTGCAATATTTCACAATGGTTCGGACAAAATACTTTAAAACCTACATAAAACAAGGTTTTTCCGAGCAGTTTAATTTTTTACTTGTGAAAATAGATTTCAATTTTCATATTATAAATTTTTTCCCCCAACTAATTATTGCATGGAAAATTAAAAAATAAATAATATTCTTTTACATAAAACTAAAAATCGATAATGAACACATATAAATGCAAACACAAAGAAATACACATAAACATGCACACACCCACACACATATATGATGATGATAATATATATATATATATATATATATATATATATATATATATATATATATATATATATATATATATATATATTATCGATTTTTAGTTTTATGTAAAGGGATATTATTGAGATAGCTATTTGTGTGTCCTTCCTACTGTCTTAAGAACTACTGGGACTAGAGGCCTGCAAATTGGGATGTTGATAACAGGGCAAATTACAGCTCTCAAGCCACAGTAATTTTGATTTTATTTAAGGTACACTAGATATATATATATATATATATATATTATCATCATCATCAGGCATTGCTAGTCCACTGCAAGACAAAGGCCTCAGAGATGTCCTTCCACTCCCTTCTGTTTATGGTCTTTCTATGCCAATCTATACCCAAAAATTGTCTTAGCTCGTCAATCCATCGTCTTTTCTTCCTTCCTCTGCTTCGTTTGTAATCTCTTGGGATTCATTCTGTAATTCTTTTTGTCCATCTATTATCTGACATTCTCATTGCATGTCCTGCCCACGTCCATTTCTTTTCTTCTTTTTTTGTTGTTAGAATATCCTCTACTTTAGTTTGCTCTAGTATCCATGACGCTCTTTTTTCTGTACTGAGTGTTATTCCCATCATTATTCTTTCCTTAGCTAATTGACTTATAACTTCGCTTACGCTCTAAGGCTTCAGTAAGGTTCCAAGTTTCTGATGTCTAAGTTAATACTGGTAGGACTATCTGATAAAATACTTTTCTTTATATATATATATATATATATATATATATTATATATATATATATATATATATATATATATATATATTATATATATAATATATATATAAATGCAGTAATCAATCTTCCCGATAGTGTCAGGTCCAACTAGTAAACGATCATTGCTGACATGGCAACAAGTAAAATACCGACAGCGTAATTAATTCAGTTATGGCCGCTATTTTATTTGCATGGGCCAAGTCAGTAGCAAATGTTTGTCATCAGCTTGTAACCTGCATAGAAAATACAATAAAATAACGGGAGAGAGAGAGAAAGAGAGAGGGAGAGAGAGAGAGAGAAAGGGGGGGGGAGTTTCATGCCTGATTTTGTCTGAAATTATGTGACAATTCTCTCTCTCTCTCTCTCTCTCTCTCTCTCTCTCTCTCTCTCTTACCTATTGCTGTGCCCGCTACCCCTTGAGTGACCCCAAGGCACCTGATTCGGTTGCTTCTTGACTCTTGACATATGATGGGGTAATTAGGTAACGTGAAGTTACGAGAAACTTTATGAAATTTCCACGTGAAATCTAGTTTCACGTAGGACTAAGAATATTTAGTTATGAATAACGGCCTAAAATAATAGAGAACGGTCCTCTCTTTTCCATAATGACTCGTGAATCACACGCAGTACATAAAATCTGCTTGTTAGCAGGGGTTTATATTCTATGTATTTTTTATTAGAAAATATTTCGAAAAGACACTACATAAACAAAATCGGAAACCGAATAATAGATCACTAGTATCTCTATAATCCAGAGTTTGCTTAAATGAATTACGAACAAACTATTCGCCTCCAATGGCGGTATTTGTATTAACATCAATGCGAACCCCTTGTTGAATTGACTGGTCTGCAACAGAGGACCAAGAACGGGATGATGATGACGTATTTTCAGTGTAGCTTTAATGGAATTACTCCCAAGTCAGGGACAGGTTTAGGAAGCAGGATTTCGGTTGGAACATTAGATAAATAAAACTTTTCTTCAAAACATTATGCAAAATATTATGATTTACAAATTTAACTCTTCATGCGAGATAAGAAAGTCTTACTGATAAGCAAAGGAAGACGCTGAAGTTAGACATTTTCCTTAAACGCTGTAGTAAAATCCACTAACATTGAACAAATGACGATTCTAGTAAAAGATAATTTCCCCTCTTTCTCTTTGCTGCAGTCTAATATCAGCATTTTATCATTGACGACACTAGTGCTACTAGTGTCGTCGTTTCTCTTACTATTATCATCATCGTCATCAGCATACCACCCAAAATATATTGCAACTGCGAAGCGCAAATCATCCACATGTCCATGGCGTTTAGAAGCAGTTTAAACGATACTCCACGTTCTCTCTATTCTCTCTCTCTCTCTCTCTCTCTCTCTCTCTCTCTCTCTCTCTCTCTCTCTCTCTCTCTCTCTCTCTGTCTGTCTGTCTGTCTCTCTATCTCATAATTATGGATTTTCATAAATGCGGAAGTGAGTTTATCGAAGATATCATAAGGGACCACCAGTATAATTTTTGTGACCAGCAAAATGAAAAAAAAAAAAAAAAAAAAAAAATCATACAGAGGGTACTTTTCTTGGTAAGAGGAAATTTAACAAGGCGTGAATCGACCTCCAGTTTACTCCAGGCGCGTGCTAAAATCTATGGTCAAATGGTCCGTTGTTTCAGCAACAAAAATTAAAATGAATAATGCTATAGTTTATTAGGAATGATTTTTCTGTGCCGTTTAACATGCGCATTATTTATTTTGTACACTTCCATTCTAATAAATCAATCACGAATATCCTCTCCTAAAATTCTTGTATATTTAACTCAAAGTAAAACACGTTATTCAGACCTTTTTAGCCTTTTCCATACGGATTTAATTTGCCTCCCAATAAAAACAGCAACAACAACAAAGTAGTTTATAGGCTTACTCCCCGAGTAAGCGAAAAGTAACCAGAGTCCATAAAATCAATGAAGATTTCACCCAGAATGAGCGTTACTTACGAATGTTTTCCAACACAATGAATCTATTAATGTATTTATATCATGGGTACCTATGAATAGCGAAACAATAACAAAAAACAATAATCTTTCTGTTTCTGTTGTATTTATGTAATAGTTATAAAAAGGACAGGGAAATAATTATCCAAAGAAAAAATAGGAGGGTCTGTGTGAACTCATTCATAAAGAAATGTACAACGAGTATAAATCGTAAAGAAATAGAATAAAGGCGAAATTAAGAGATTCTGTTTGGTATACTAAATTGCATCAAATCAATAGAAAGTCAAGATATGAAAACTGTCAAACTTATCAAGGGATAATCCACGAATCCGAAGGAGATTTTTCAATGTTGCAAGAAATACCCGCCCAGATTTCTATCGTGATCTGAGACCAGATCCATACTGTGGATGTAATGATCCTTTATAACACTCTGCTTTGTCCTCTAATTCTAATTTTCTGGATTCTTTCACACACACACACACATGTATATATATATATATATATATATATATATATATATATATATATATATATATATATATATATATATATATATATGCAGGGAGAGGGAATGATGACATATAATGGCGTCCAAGGCCAGACGAAAACTATGCCAGATACAAAGTTGCTGAAGAAGTATTACCATTGAGAGAAGGAACCAGTCTTGTGATATATAATGTTTCTAACGTTGTTAAGTGGTTTGGGTCCCTTACATAACCAATTATTGAGAAGTGTTGTTTCAGGACTTCGGTTTTGCATAAGGCGGCATGATTTCTAATATTAGAAAATTCTGGCTGCTTGATTCTTTGGCCAGTGCGAAAGCTAAAACCCAAATGGCTGGAATATCTGACCTGCAGTAACCTCCGCGCCGATCCAACGTAAAAGCCCGGACATCCAGGGCATGTGAATTTATAAACCATATTGGATCGCATGAAGGACTGAGGGGACCTTTGGAATGAAAAAAATTAAGGAAAAATTCTCAAGGAACGAGTAAAAAGGTATATAGGGGCATGATATTATCAACCATGGCAGTGAAGGCGTATGGTAGGATTTTGATTGAGAAAGCAGTGCAAGGAATGGCAGGATTGAAAGACAAGGAGAGTGCAGTTCGAGTTTCTACAAGGAAGAGGGTGAATGACTCAACTATTTGTTATGAAACTAATATGTAAGAAGATGAAAGTAAAAGAGAGAGACTGAATGTGGCATACATGGACCTGGGAAAACCTTACAGCAGAACAGGTACTGAGAAAATGCGGATGACGTTGAGAGCATTTTCCAGTTTATGTGATAAAAACGAAACTTATGTAAGCAAACCTAGATGAAGTGACTGGTTTGATATTTTTATATAAAATAGGTATTACAAAAGGCCCTTTTAAATCACTATGGATATTTCATATCCTAATGGATGGAATAATACATGACGTTTGGTAACGTAAATTAGAGGTAGGTGCAAAAATTGTGACATAATAGAACGAACCATGAAATGAGTGCAGACTGGCTGATGTTTGGTAAAGATGCAGAACTGACTGGAGGTGATGAACAAAAACTGCCTAACCTTGGAAAGTTAAGACTAAATGTTAGTGGTAAGGTTATGATGGTAAATGGAAACGAAGATGATGGAGTCATAATGTCAAAATTGAAGCAGTTCATTCATTTACATATTTATTATTAACCAATGAAACTTGGGTAAATGCCCTTAGCCTAAAGCCTCTGCAGTATCATTTATTTGGTAAAAAGTACCTATTAACAGAGTCGGTATTTCATCTCCATTTCCTGTCTTTATCGACGCATCGCTTTCACAATCCCCCTTACACAACTTCAGGCCAACTCAACTTTCATTAAGCTCTCCCTCTGTCGCTTAATCTGTAATAATTAGTCATTAAGATGCTGTTATACGATGAATATTGGAAGATTAAGAGAATCTTAATAATAATAACTGTATTGGTGATATCTTAGATACACTAACGGAGACGAGAAATCAAAGATTTATAGAGATAATCGTACCTAAAAAGTATGAGGATATGCATACATACACATACTTAGCACACACACACACACACACACACACACATATACATACATATATATATATATATATATATATATATATAATATATATATATATATATATATATATATATATATATATATATATATATTATATATAAGTTTCCATCCATAAAATTTACTTTTAGGCCAGAATTTATTCAATGTCTTTGTCAACTTTTTAATTACATTCAAACATCTCTTGCCAACAAAGTTAATTGAGAAAATTCGTAATCAAGTTGGGAAAATAAATACAAATAATTGTTAATAATTCTATAATCCTCAGGCTCTCAAACGTGTTGGCATGATGGAAATATAAATATAAATCTGTGACAGAAGAAATTGCTTTCGAAAAAAATTAATTCCTAGACCTCAAAATAGCAGCTAAAACCCTTCACAATAAACAAAACCAATTCAGAAATGTGTAAACAAGATAGGGATTTTCTATTCCTCTTGTTCCTTTGAGACCTTTTCATTTCCATGTTACAGTGAGATTTCTTTCTCTTTTTTTATGAGCGGCCAATACAAAATTAGATTCGTTAAGTCTGACGTCGTTTGACGCAATAGCTAATATCATTTTTTCTTAAAATTGAGAAATGCGCATGAGAATGAAAGGAAGCACTTTGATAAGACAAACACCTGAATAAGAATATCATACACCACTCTCCCCATCCATAGAGATCAAAAAGACACACAGCAGGCACAGGCTGAGTTTTAGGAAACAAGGGAATTGTCTGCAAGCAAACAATGAAATTAAAAGAATATGTCAATGGCTGGAGAGAGAGAGGAGAAAAATTCTCTCAGAATGTTTAAGAACAGGAACATAAACCCGTTAACTAAAATTGATGTTTTTAAAAAGAGAGAGAGAGAGAGAGAGAACATTTATAAGTGGATGCGCTCCCTTATCTTGAAGTAAATTGGATAGTTTCATTACCGTTTCGTAAATTTGTTTTCTGTGAAAAATTTGGGAACTTCTCTTCTATCCCAGTTATACATCAACCTCATAACTTCCTGACTATAACGTTACCATTGACTCCGTGACCATTCTCTCCACATAAATTTTTGACGGTTGATTATTGGTTATGGGGTCAAAATGAACAAAATAAGCCCCATGTCCGTCTCGAAAGTTTGGACTAACTCCACTAGGCGGCAAAAGCCAATATGGCCGCCACAGAACCTTCCTCGAGTAAAGATGAATCTCAACCTGGTGCTAGAAAAACTTGATTTGTCATTGGCGTGATACATGACAAAAATGGCTTAATATGCAACAACTAGATGCTTGCTATAGTACATTCAAGAGTCACAAAGTATATCTTGAAGATTTGGATATGAGAGAACGACTGCTGAAATTCATTGATGCATCACCAGACCCCTTTGATGTAGAGATTTGTTATCACCGATCATGCTAGAAGACTTACGTGCCATCAAACTTAGCCACAGGACAGTACGACCCCAACCTACATCCGCAAAATATCCACCACCTCTCGGAAGTTAGAGATATGTTCTTCAAACATGTTAGGAATGTGCTTCTGGAACAACATGAACTTCGCACCTTACAATTATAACTTGGTTAATTTCATTCTTTGATTCCCAAATGATCTGGAGATACAAATGAAAAAGATAATTTAAGAAGAGTAGTTAGTATCTGAACTATTTGCAGTACCATGTCTGTGTAGCTCAACTGCCTGCCTGAAATCAACTAAACTACATGATATTATTGGTTATCATGTTGAGTAACGCCAATAAAATTTATCTATAAATGAAATAAAACGACAAGAATAGATTTTTACATTTTTCAAGTAATGTTAGAATAGAAAAGAAAGACAAGAAGAATGATATCCCAAAATTCATTAGTAATATTCTTTTTACAGAGAAGATATGTTGTCAAATATGTATCCTGATAGTCTGATTAGTTTCCTTGACCTGATTGTCTGATTAGTTTCCTTGACCTTCAAAACCTACATTTAGACACCAAGAACTCATCAGTAGCTCTGACCGAACCAAAGTTATGACGATTTTAGGTTTGAAGAATCTCGGTGGCGGCCATATTGGGCTGCCTAGTGGAGTTAGCCCAAAATTTCGAGAGGGACATGGGTTGTTTTTTTTTTTTTTTTTTTGACGCTATAACCAATAAACAACCCTCAAAAAAGGATATGGAGAGAATGGTCACGTGGTCAATAGCAGAGTCCTCTACAAAAAGCATGGAGCGGGATTTTGATATTGACAAGTTTTAACTAGAAAAGTTTAAAAGTCCAAATAATTTCGACACTATTCTTTTGCAGAAAGTTCTAGGTCAACGAAAAGGAATTTGAGCTCAAGTAAACTTTTTTTTTTTTTTTTTTTTTGTTTTTTTTTTTTTTTTTTTTCAATTTGACAGTACCTCCAAATGTAGGACTCCTGGTTGTCTCGTTGGCAATTAACATTGAACTCTTATATTTAGGTGTTGTACTTTTATAATTGTTTATAAGCAGGAAAACTGGTTTCTCCTGTTAACTTGAAATGCATTTATCCAAGTCGACATTTGACATCTTCCTTATTCTTCATACTTGTAAAAAAATCGCCTTAACAAAGTAGAAATTTTATCAAAGTTATAATTCGAAATAACAAAATTTAATATGATGCAAAAAATATGCATTCTGGAAATAGTTTTGTCAACGAGCTTTCGATATCATATCTCATTTTATATTTGTAGATATAAAACTTGTCAATAGCAGTTAAAATGTTTCCTGCTTATCTTCTCTTTGGGTCTGAAGAACCTTCATTCATACAGTCCGGCAAATGTTGAATAAGGCATCAGAGTACGGGGTCGACCCCCATTTTACGAATTTTTCAAATAAATTAACTGTTGCCATGCTACAGTGAAAGAATTATAGCTTGCAAGAAAGCTATAAGAAGAATTAATATATAAAGTTTAGTCATTGCTAAAAGTAAAATTATTTCTCCACTCCATTAATGGGAAATTCTTTAGGATTTTCCTAAAATTTCATTTCGAAGTTACCAAATAGGAGGCTGATGTTTACCTACCTTAACAACTCACCCTGCAATAATGACGATCACAAAAACAAAGAACAAAGGTTTATTCAGAGATGATATCGATACGAGAAGGCTCTGTGTGTGTGTGTGTGTTATAGGTTGATGGAAATCGAATCTGTAGAATGGACTTGCATACACAGATAATTTACCTCCGAAGCCTCGAGAGATTGCCCAAAATACATAAAGAAAGTGTCCCATTAAGGCCCATTCTTTCCTCGGTGAACACTCTTTGCCAAATTTCTGGTTCCTTTACTTGAGCCTCTCATTAAAAATGAATTTTCTTTAAGCAACTCTCATAAATTCAAGGAGGAAATTCTTCTACAAGATTCAGAATTATTTATGGTTAGTCTGGACGTTGAGTCTCTTTCTACTAATGCCCTGTAGGGAGACGATTGACATTATTTTAGATAAGTTATTTATAGAGCCGGACTCTACTTTTCATAATTTTAGTTGTGAGTTTTTTAAACAGTTGTTAGAACTGGCCGTGCAGGACACGACTTTCATTTTTAATGACTTTTTATACAGACAAGTGGAAGGAGTAGCAATGGGATCCCCACTGGGTCCGACACTTGCTAATATTTTTATGTGCTCTTTGGAGGAGCGTATGTTTGATGATTGCCCCTTAGCTTCTTGCCTCAGTTTTACCGTAGATACGTTGATGACACTTTCGCCTTATTCCGAAACAAGTTTAATTCGGAACAATTCTTAGAATTTGTCAATGCCCTGCACCCTAATATCAGATTTACACTCGATGAAGAAGAAAATAACAAGCTTCCCTCTCTGGATGTTCTAGTGTCCAGGAACGGGGGTTTTTAGAAAAAAGACTTTTACTGGGTTAGGTATCAACTTTTATAGTTCTTGCTTTTATAATTTTAAACTTAATACTATCTCAACTATCCTACACAGGGCCTTTACCCATACGTCTAATTGGTTTACTTTTAATGAAGAAATTAACTTTCTTTCCCAATATCTTAAAAATAACTACATCCCAGACAAACTTTTGATTAAAATGATTAAGAAAATGCTTGATGCCCGATTCATAGAGGTGCCAACGGTTTTGACAGTCCAAAAATTAAAAATGTTTGCTAGCTTCCTTTTTCTTCATGACAACCTCTTCAGAAAAAAGTTCATGGCAATTATTCAAAAGGAATTCCCGGCACTGAACCTAAAAATCGTCCCAAAAAATCCATTAACTATCGGATCCCTGTTTAAAACGAAAGACCGCCATAGTCCTCTTCTAAAATCTAATGTTGTATATAAATATACGTGCCAGAGATGTGATCACGGGACTTATGTGGGTTGTACGAAGAGGTTACTAAAAGTGAGAATAGATTCTCACAGGGGCTTAAGTTTTAGAACGGGCAGCAGATTAACAAACCCCGAACAGTCAAATATCAGAAACCACTCTAAATCATGTAAAACATATCAGTATCTTTTTCTGTTTTAAGAGATTCATAAATTTTTAAATGTTCTACATTGAGATGTTGATGTTCATTGAATTTTTAAATATTGCGTAATTTTTATGAATTATGCAGTGCGTAGATTTAATGTTTGTGTGTTTGTCTTTAATTATAGCCTTGAGAATGCGACTATGAGTCGTGAAACGTCGGCGAAATAAATGTACCTGAGTACGATGTCTTTCCCTATGGTTTCCCTGATGATATATATATATATATATAGTATATATCGATATATATATATATATATATATATATATATATATATATATATCTATGTATATATATATATATATATGATATATATATATATATATATAATCTATATATATAATAACATATCTTTATGTTTATATTCTCTATATATATCATATCTATCTATATATAATATCTAATATCATATAATATATATAGCTATATATATATATATATATAGCTATATATCTCTATTCTATAATCTCTATATATATCTATAATATACATATATTTATTTATGGATATATATTTATGTATATATATATATATATATAGATATATATATATATGTATATAGTATAATATATATATATATATATATGAATATATATATATTTATATTTTTATACATATATGTATGTATATATATATATATATATATATATATATATATTATATATATATATTATATAATATATATATATATAAATATATATACTTACATGTATCTTATGGCCAAAAAGCCGTTGGAATGATCTTCCCTGGATGCCAGGAAAGAAGAGTGGTTGTATAACGTGTGAATCATATTTCCCATTGGCAAGGTTTCAAGAGAGGTTCAACTTATAGCCTTTTCATTTACACCATTCGATCTCATATCCTTGAGTATCGCAAACATTGACCTGTGCGATATATTCAGTGCGTCTTCATTCATATAACTTGTATTTTCTATCTCAGTAGATTTTTTTTCCTATATTCAACATATTCTGTGGTGGTAAAGCCATTGACGCCCTGTTTGAAATGAAATTTTGAATTTAGGATTTGGACTCTGAAGGAATTGTGGTTAACCTTACGATTGACTTTTTAAAACCAAGCAGTGTCATTTCCTTCTGAAAAGCGTTTCACTTCAGCTAATAAACATTTACCTTCTTCATCATGACTGGCCAGCTTTTATGAATGTAATGATAATAACAATAGGAGCCTATGAAAACCTAATAGTTATTTGAGCTTCAGAGATGATATGTTTAATCCATAATTTGGTACTAGCAATATTCCCCTCAGTCCCATTGAAGTTCTTATAAGGGTAAAACAACATGCATAAGTGAACGTATCTTTAATATCTTCTCATATAAAGTTAGCATATACCTATTGGTGATATCATCGCTCATATCTAATAACAAAACATTCGTGTAACTCATCAGGTTAAAAATATAAAATCCAAGGAAAAGAAAGATATAAAGCCTAATTAATCAAAAATGTCATTCTTAGTAACAAGAAAAAGAAATTTATTTTCTGTTCATATTTTCCAAATTAGAATAGAAACAAAAGAAGAATATCAGTGGTAAAGTAAACAGAAAAGCTTTTAGGGTTCCGATGAAAGAAAGATAAAGATCCGCAGATACTTTATACGTTCATTGATAAACTGTGCGCCA
This sequence comes from Macrobrachium nipponense, assembly GCF_015104395.2. Lineage (NCBI taxonomy): Eukaryota > Metazoa > Arthropoda > Malacostraca > Decapoda > Palaemonidae > Macrobrachium > Macrobrachium nipponense. The sequence goes on from NC_061092.1 coordinate 55,540,831, forward strand.
AAGAGAATATATCAATGGGACAGCTTTTCTTATTTCCAGGAAAAAAAACCAATTCAATTAATAAAACACCTGGCAGAGCGTGGGAACGCAACTTAATTGAATGCGTCGTTGGAGATAAACACAAAATGTTGCTAGATACATTATGGTATGTGAAACTAATATAGAAGTAAATAAATGACTGGAATACTGGGAAGATGTCAGTGACAACAATGTTTACATCTTCATAACTTTAGGAAGGAAGGATATCAATTACGTGCATTCCTGCATTTATCTATCTATCTATCTATCTATCTATCTAACTAGCTGGCTAGCTAGCTATATATGTATATATATATATATATATATATATATATATATATATATATATATATATGTGTGTGTGTGTGTGTGTGTGTGTGTGTGTGTGTGTGTGCACATTGTAACAAGTTTATGCAAATAATTTCGAGAAATGAAAGAAACAGTCCTGAACAGAAAATGTTCCTGACATGCATTTTAAGGCTTCATTTATCGGTGAGGCGAATTTTAAAAATAACCGTTATCATTAAATGGCCAAGTAAGATGGCGCACACGGGATGACGGCATACGCACGGATATGGGGAGGAGAAGGGGATGGTCACTGGTTACTCGTGCCTCGCTTTTCCGCCAAGAGCTTGTTGAGGTTACAAGTGTCGGATTCCTTATTCATTTTGTGAGCAAGAAACTGGAGACAATGCCTTACCGTTCCAGTAATGTGGATTATACGGATATGATATTTATTTATGGGTTTTGCAACAATGAATTCCACTGTCATTAAAAGAGGAAATCGGCGATTAGGAAGAAGCGATGTGAATAAAATACTTCCAAATCAAATGTATCTTTAGGTAATGACAAAGGGGAAAAATGCAAGTATCATTGAAACCTTCTTCTCCGTCAGTGGTAGCTAATCACGGAATTCGATAAAGGAAAGGAAAGGAAGCCGAATGGAATCTTCTCTTCATCAAAGATAGACCTATTCATTAAACACAGATGAAAGATTTAAAACGTATTTTCAAAACCCGTTCTCCATCAAAAACATTCATCATATACCATCATACCAGTCGAAGGGAAAAACACACTTAAGAAAATGCTTTCATCTCTTTCAGATGAAAAAGGAGGAGAATATGGAAAAATCACTTTCTTCAGCATTTCCTGAAAAAAGGTAGTATATATTTATGCAGTAATCGAAGAAGGTAAAAAAGCTGACGTTGTTCAAAGTTCAGTAACCTACCTCCTGCATTCCCTCGTCATCACAATTGTTGTTGTTATCACTCATTCAGCATAAGCTCCTTTCGAGATACCATTTCACCGAGATCTCAAGTGATTCTTTTCATTGCTTTTCATATGATTTCTTTCTTCCTTTCTTTCTCCCGTTTCCGATTCTTTGAATTTCTCGATATTTCATATCTTTTAAATTGTTTTAATAATAATAAGAATAATAATAATAATAATAATAATAATAATAATAATAATAATAATAATAATAATAATAATAATAATTCTTGCGATGCAAAAATTCGGTTTCCCATAGTAGGCTGTAAAACTGAATGGCGTTGATTACATCCGGTAATTTAGTTATTATTTGCTCTCTCTCTCTCTCTCTCTCTCTCTCGTCTCTCCTATCTCCTCCCTCTCTCTCTCGTCCTCTCTCTCTCATCTCTCCCTCTCTTCTCATCTCTCTCTCCATAAAGCTCCATGTTATCTTTGTGATTTTTGGGGAGGCCATAGAAATAAGGTAACTTGTGATTGATTGCATAAAATTTTTCCCAAGTTTCTATACTGTTCTTACTTCTATGTTTCCGATTTTTCTGAAGAAATCTATTGGGACATTATGACTTATTTTTTTGTTAATTTGGGTAATTTGTCATAGCCAGTAGTATCATTTAAAAGTACACTAATTTTTTCTTGGTAAATACTGTTATCCGTTAACACAATTTTACTGTCTATCTAATCTAGTGATTATAACGTATAGTTTGCCGAGTGAGTTTATAGCTATCATAAATATTTTAGGCAAGGGGTATGTGTTGTGTCTGGTTAGGATGTTTAGAAGAATTACGTGCATACATATTTCATCGTTCTTGTAAATGTTGTTAGCAATTAATTTATCAAATATTAGTAGGAAGTCGAGTTTCCGTTTTTTATCAGGTTTAAGGGCAAATGATAAAACTAATTTTAAGACTATGAAGAGGTTATTAGTTAAAGGGCACCTGCATAGGTTTATAACTTTCTTTTATTGACCTAAACGGCTCCAAATACTATTTTCAATTAATGGGTTAAGTTTACGAATAAGTCTATTGTATTGAATAACACTATTGCGAGTAGCTGTGTAGATACAAATGGAGGATAGGTACTTATATGTGGGCGCTAAAGTGACGTGACAGAGATTGTACTGCACGTAACTGATGGTTTTTCGGTGCGTGTAGATGTTGTCCTTCGTATTCTTGATTCTTTCTTCAGGAACGTTCTGTGAGATGGTGGAAAGGGATCTGATGTTGTTGTCCATTTATGGAAACTGTACATTTTCGGGAGTACTCGTTCGTTCAGACATTCTTTTCAGAAGTATTTGTGGATTTCTCTACGAAAATTAAATTCCTTGGTCCCAAGCATAAAACGTAAAGTGCAATGAGAAAACAATAACTAACCCCCTTTTTAGATGTCTTAAGCATTAGAACTAATAACAACTACGAATTCACTGTCTTCAGGAAAGCGAAATTCTCACATTCATACATACATTTTTACAGCTATCATGACATTTCAGTTGAACTTGGCATAGCAAGTAGTTTTTCTTAGATCCCCGAGAATTTGATCCTCAGATTTTCTTAACAAAGGTCTTGAAACAATCAGAAATCAACTTATCTTGTTAAAATACCCCAAACACATCATAGAAAAAGCCACACAGAGCAAAGAGCATTTTTATAAACCCACAGAAAAAGAAAAAGAAAAATTCACGAACAAAATCATAATCCCTCACATAGACAATTTATGAGAGATCACATAAATCTCAGGCCAACCCAACCCTTTCATCTTCACTTATCTAAATACAGTGGGGGAAATCCTTAATTAACCTTCAGCAGAAACCAGTTTACTAAGACCCAGTGGTTTATGAAATATCATGTGGGGATTGTGATAAGAATACTATGGTTTCACAGAAAAATCTCTCTCGGAAAGATTAACTCAAGATAAGCTATCAGTTAGCTGTAAATAACATGAACCATATCATGGACTGGTACTTATCCTGAATTTTATACAAGAGCAGCAGTCGTTACAAATGTTAGTGTTGAATCTGCACTGATAAAACAAAAAGATAATAAGATCCGCCTATCCACTGGAGCCTTGGACTTTGACCATATGGACAACATCTTCCTTGAGGCAATGATGAAACGGATTAAGACAATTAACAGAACCAATGTCGGCTTAGTTGTGACTCTAGGCATCACCTAAGGGTATATCTACCAATATATATTTCGCCCATGCAACTCCTTATGTCAGTCACTACTTGATAAGGATGGAAGTGAGTCCACAGAAATATAGTCCTTGGCCTTAAGCCAGAGTGTTTCAATGAGCCTTTTACACTTCAGACATATACTTTTTTAACAGAAGAATTTGTGTACACTACATATATATACATTATATATATATATATATATATATATATATATATAATATATTATATATATATATATATATATATATAGTATATATATATAATATATATATATATATATATAGATATATATATATATATATAGATAATATCTATATATATATATATGATGTCAAATTAACGTAATTTATTGATTGTTTATTTTCTTAGATCAGCCTTGTAACATAGTTTTAAGTGTTCTCTTATATTTAGTTCAGCAGCTGTATTTTCTTTACGTTAACGTAACGTTCAGTGTTTTTGCTCAGTGATTCCTCCTCTTGTTGTGAATCACCTAACTATCGTGTTAACGATTGTTTTTATTTTGTTTTCGAGTTGGAATGGAACTGTAGTGCTGTGAGTGGAGGCCGGCCAAAAATAGTTCGGGCCTGTATAAGCTTCTGGACGTACACTCTTTTGTTGGCAGCCTTCTGGAGATTTGTCTTACGCCTTTTTGGAGGAATATTCCGACGGACCTCCCTTGGAAGTGGTTTTGCGTAGATGTGCTGAGCCATCTACGGCGTACGTACATCGTTGGAGTTTGATCACGGCTGTGATTTCGCAGGTGTTAGTCACTTGCGACGCCCCTGTACTCCTGTTTCCCGCCTGAGGATTTGGCAGAAGACGTGGTCGTCGCTGTCCCGCCACGTAGGAGGCGTTACGCCAACCACTGTCCTGTCCGTCTTCAGCTGCTAGTCCAGGAGAGCTAAGGGCTCGTGAGGAGGCACGTAGGGAGGCAATTGCCAGGTAAGAGGTGATTATCCTGTGTTGTCCCTCGGGATTGAACTCGACCCCTGTGTCTACCTGGTCAATTTGCGAACTCCCCCGTATAGCTGTTGAGAGGTTGCAGCGACCTCCAGGAACTCCTGTGCGTGTCTCTGTAACATAGGATTTACGCACCATCTTAAGGGTTAATTGTAGCCGATTATATTTATATATATATATGTTGTGTTGAGTTAGGGGTATTTGGTATTCATTGCCCCTCTAAATTAATTTGAATTAGTTTTAAGTTTAGTACCAACACGGTTAGGTAGGAGGTTTAAGGTTTTCCTGACTTTATTTTCTCTAGTCTTCCTTCATTCTTATAGTTATAGGTTAGTGGTTTTTCATTATTGGGCCCGTATTATTATTATTTGAGCCTTTGGCATATTATGTCCTTTCCTTGCTTGTTAGGGTCAGTTTTTAAGTATTAGGTATCCTTGTGAGACTGTTATTGGTTATTGTTATTGCGCATATTCATCAAGTTTAATCACAAGGCTGATTTAGTGTTAAGTGTACTTTATTATTAAATATTGTTAATTTTATTCTGGTTTTTGTGTCCACATTCCTCTTACCCTGTGTACTTTTCTACTGCCTACGATCCTGTGATTATTTAAGTATAAAGAACCTGTATTACGGCCAAAGGGGTCGTAACAATATATATATATATATATATATATATATATATATATATATATATATATATATATATATATATATATATATATATATATATATATATATATATATATATTTCCGTTGTATTCCACATAGGAAAATGAAAAAGGTATGTGTCAGAAAATGCCCAACAGTTTCGTCCTCCAATGGAGGACGAAACTGTTGGGTATTTTCTGACACTTACCTTTTTCATTTTCCTATGTGGAATACAACGGAATTACTATATCTTCTTGCCTAAGAAAATTACCATTACTACATATATAATATATATATATATATATATATATATATATTATATATATATATAAAAAATTCTTATAAATATATATATAATATATATATATATATATTATATATGATATATATATATATATATATAATATATATATATATATATATATATATATATATATATATATATATATATATGATATATTATATATATATATATATATATATATATATATATATATATATATATATATATATATATTATATATATATTATATTATATATATATATATTACACATACACACACACATTTTATATATATATATATATATATATATATATATAATATATATATATATATATATATATATATATATATATATATATATATATATGTATATATAAAGGTATAAGCCACGAAGGAAAATAAAACACTGGAGTAGCTGGAAGATCACTCGACTCAACGTCATTTACTTAGCAGACTGACTGACATACATGAGAAACTGAGAGGACAAGGAAGGGTTGCATAAGTGACAGAAAGGGTTATAATGAGATAAGTACCTAGAATCCAACAAGTCTGGAGAATTAGTAACCTTCCCAAACGAACATAAACATGGGTACAATTTAAGAGGTTTAAGACAATTAAAGGATTAATACAGAGCGGTAACAGGCCACATTCAAAGCTTTGGTAAACAAAAACTTATTCACAAAACATATTAAACATACATATACTAAGAAAATATCTAAAAGGCAACTAATTTATATTTAAGTCTGTGAGTGTATCTTTGAGGTCATTCTTAAACATGTTACAAAATACAATGGTTTAAATGAAACAGGCCACGACTAATATTAAAATCACAATTGGAAATAAGTTTTATAATGGCAGATTCTAAAAGATTTCGTGATGAGACATCTTTTGATCTTGCAATTACTGAACTACCAATCCAGTTTATCTGGTGGTTGTTATCACTTAAATAAATGAATATTGCATTAGATGTTTGCCCACTTTTGTCAGAATATTTATGCTGTTTTATTCTTACTTCTAAGCTCTTGCCAGATTGCCCAACACAAAAGGAGGGACAGTCCACACATGGAAGTATAGGGAAAGGTTTATGTTATCCCTCACATGTATTAGATATTTGCTATAATAAATCCCACAAAAAGTTTTATAGTGTAAATTACATGGAGAAAGCAACTTCTAAGAACATTCTCAGCTTGCCTTATTTTAGCAGTTTTGAAACCATAAAATCATTATTAAAATCTTTTAAGGTTAACCTCGTTTTTCCTATTATAACACAATAAAAGGAATGTTTATAGAAAATGGCCCCAGGGAAAGCAACAACATAATATATAAAATTCCATCAATGGACTGTTCCTCCTTTCATGTCGGGCAATCTAGCAATAGCTTAAGGTAACTAATAATGTAGTTATATATACAGTTTTTAATCAAAATAACGTAAAATATTATGAGAATAATGTCACGGGTCATGGAGTCCCCTGACAAGTAACCCCATTAACTCGAAAAATGTACAAAATATGACAACAAAACTTCGGCTTCGTATACTAGTCACTGTTGCTTTTCATGTTAGATGGAAAATAATTTTTCGTCAGATTTTTAATAATAAGAAAGCTAAAATGACATTAAATATGCATTAAATCTATCGGTTTCTGGAACCAGATTTCTAGATATAAAAATTTAAAATGATCTTTTTTCTTACCACCTTCGAACTATCTGTGCTGAGGAGGGCCTTCAGCTTAGGGGGGTGCCAAAGCAAAATCTATGAGAGGAACTAGTGCTTTTTTTCTTCCAGAACCATTCCTACGATGCGGTTTAGAATATTGACGAAATCGTTCATTTTCTCTACTTTCAGTGACCCTTGACTAAATAGCTTTAATGTCATGCAGATGCTTAGTTGTGAAACGATGATTGCATAATGTCTACTTTTGTAAGTATGTATACATTTCCGAGAGCTGGATGGGCCTATGCATAGTCTAGTAATCACAGAGAGAGAGAGAGAGAGAATGAGAGAGGAGAGAGAGACGAGAGAGAGAGAGAGAGAGAGCAAATTTTACATCCCAGTCATTTCACGCAAATACAAATAAAAATACAGTGCTGAAGCTCAACGGAATTTATTGTTTCATTTAAGAGAGGAGCCGCCCTAAGGACAAAGACCCCATAGACCACTCCCAATAAATACTATCAGTTTGAGTTTACATGAGTTGTTATAGAGTGTTGTGAAAAACTGTTATACTTTTAAATTTCCTTCATGTTCTATAATGGAAGCGACCATTAGTCATTTCCACTATAGAATCCCACTTCACACAGTGTGCCATAAAGACTGCTAGCCTCAAGATTCTCACCTAATTTGCTTACCCCTCAATTTACCTCCTTCAAGGTACTTATTATACCAATTAGGTCAACTGAGATTTGGTGGAATTTGAGTGTTGCGGTTGCTCCTTTGTTGACTTACGAAGTATGTGGTATATTTATATATATGTATGTATATAATGATTATTAAAACCAGGCTTGCATGAAGGGCACCTTTATGAGTCGCGACTAGTTTCGAAGATTTAGGCTACATTCCTCCGTCATCGGGCAATCTATAATAGAATGTTAGTTACATAAATCAGTGAAGTAATAATGGTATATAAGTTACAAGAAAATCAATGACGTAAAAAAGCAAAATAAAATTACACAGCTACAATATACAATAAACTAAACCAGCAGCAAAATCTTAAGATATAGAGAAATAGTCAATATTTGTTGTCAAAGAGAGCAGAAAAATAATATAAAAACACAGCAATTCAACAGACCTTTTATTATTACAAAGAGAAGGTTTATCTCTTAGGGTATATTCCTCGCTCTTGCAGGATTTGCCGCTTTACACATAAGTAAACCTCCACGATCTAGACGCTGCCACGTACACTCCCCACGACCTCTTACCTCTTCCCCCTCAACCGACTTTTTGTTTCTAATTATTTTGGTCCTAATAGTTTTTTGTATCTGGCTATCAATTTGAAAATATCTATCTTCCTGTTGATGGGTGTCATAGCGGTGTTGTCCGAGACCGCAATTATTTTCCTGTCACTCGGATGTGCCTTTTCTTTCCCTTCCCTCTCCCCAAAATAGTGTTTTCTTGCCCTGGTTTGTGGCGGCTCCCGCCACTACTTAAATTATCCTAATCTCCTAAAGCGCTCCCGTAAGCATGTAAGCTCTTCATCTAAGAAATCGGGGCTGAAAATCCTAGATAAGATTTCCAGCTCCGATTTCTCAGACGAAGAAAACTGAAAGACTGAAAGAGGAAAAATGAAGTGAAAATAGCAGGAGGAGGCCAGAGCGCAAGAGTAAATCTTGACCGGCATCAATATAAACAAAGAGAATTATGCATAATGAGGCGTAATAAGAGTTGAAAGCTGCAATTTTCTTTTGTTTAAGTGATAATCACTCGTAATAATCACTTCTAAGAAGGCTCGGGTAGTATAAAGTCCCTCCAATGAGGGAAAGAACTTCGAGGTTTCATATATTCAGTCAGTTTACACCTTTTCCTCTCTCTCTCTCTCTCTCTCTCTCTCTCTCTCTCTCTCTCTCTCTCTCTCTCTCTCTCTCTCTCTGTCTATCTCTCTGTCTGTCTGTCTGTCTCTTTGTCTGTCTGTCTATCTCTCTCTAAGACATATATATATATATATATATATATATATATATATATATATATATATATATATATATATATATATATAATGAATGGCATTGTCGCTTCACGCACACACACACACACACACACATATATATATATATATATTATATATATATATATATATATATATATATATATATATATATATATATATATATATATATATATATATATATATATATATATATATAAGCCTCTGGTTACCTTACGCCACACGCAGAATCCCAACCTTTCTCCTAATGGAAGGTGAGTAGAATGAGTAAAAAAAAAAAAAAAAAAAAACAAAAAAAAAAAAAAAAAACGTAAGAGCGAACAAATTTTCGAGAATGCAGTCTTGCTAAGGCATCCGATTTCTCTTCCCGTTTCATAATCCAAAAGAAAATGGACCGTTATTATACTCTGTTACCGGCGCGAGTGGAGATTAACTTAATATAGTTCGTAGATGAGAAGGATGGGAGAATTTTTCTTTTATTCTTAATTCATTGGACAGTTAGAGTAGATATCGTTTTCCTTACGGAAATTCAAGTAATGATTGATAAAAACACATGAACAGATTTCCTTTCTGGTCTAATGTCTGACTGTCGAACACAGAATCAAGCAATTTCTTCTAAAGACTACCGTGTTCAATTCTCCCCCCACTCCCCTATTTCTCCCTCTGTCATAAAATCCCCACTCTTAAGGCGATGTCCTTCCAACATATATTCCCACTCGTAAAACTAATACTAATATAAACTCCGCTAAGTATCGAAGTTGCTCAGATCGTTTCGTTTATCTTTGAGAATTGCTTCTGCCGTCGATTCTCGAAACAAAAAGGCGAACTAAACTTTAAAGTGGATGATTGCCATTTCACTACCATTGGAGGTTCGGCTAAGAAAATAAAAAAAAAAAACAAGGAAAGAGAATAGAAAAACAGATTTGAATGATCAAGAATTCTCCTTTCGCTTTTTTCTGGAGAAACGGACGAAAATTTTCATGTTTGTGATACAAAATTAGTGAACTTTGAAAACAATGATAAAAATAATTCATATAATGCACATCGAATTTCTACTTTCTATTTGTTAAAAAAGGAAACGAGGAAGATTAAATGATTTCCTGAAAGTGTTTTTTTTTATTTTTATTTTGTTAGCGATGAGGAGATTCAATCTTTATAGGTTTAGGAAAAGAATATTGTGAATAGCTGAATGAAGAAATAGAAAATTACTGAGGATATACAGGAAAGTGAATAAATGGACCGTAAACAGAATATATATATATATTATATATAATATATATATATATAGATATATCTATATATATATATATATATAGTATATATATATATATATATATATCTATATAATATATATATATATAATATATATATATATTATATAGAATCTTTGTTTATAAGTATTTGAGCTTCTTATGAGGTTGGTTCCTGAGGCGAATAAAACAACTGTCATTAAAACAGTTATTTACTAAGAGCAGGGTGTATGATGAATCCACTTACACAATTGGCTCATAGACAGTTTATCGATCTTTCTACCCATCCTGTGACATCACTAATATCTTCCATGAACTCTTGTACTTCCCCGATATATTGTGTCATCAAATCCAATATCCTTTCAGCTCCATCTGCTTAATCACATTATGTTTTCCCAAAACTTCGAAAAAGATTCATGTAGTTCCTCATCCTATCATCATCCTCCGTTCTGCATTTGACCAGACCTCTCCAGACCACAGATCTGTCTCTTCACACTATTTCTCCAACATAATATGCCTCAATGTACATCTACTCTTCATCTCCACAAATTACATTGCAATTAACAGACCAAGTTTTGCTTATACATTACTACTCTTTTCCACACTTTCACTGTGAATCTGTTGCCTCTTCTGCTTCTGCTTTACCTGGTCTGTCACCTCTACTCTCCTCCAATAATCATCCCTAACACCTACAAAAATTTGTCTGTACTACTGACATCTGTGCTCCTTCTTCAGATTCCTTCCATCACCTTATCCTATATCTAGTTAACATTTACTAACTATTTTCTGTTTACAAATACCTTAAATATCTCAGCAAGTCTCAGCACCTACTCTTTACTAGCTCCTATTGAGTTTAGAGTAGCTATAGATATCAGCTGATCAACACTGCCCTTAACCCTTATTCTGTTACTACATATTCACCACCTACTTGGTTAGTTCGATGATGTAAATTCCCTGGCCTTATACCATCACAGGCCCTTTCCCAAAAGCGTATACCAATTCTTGTCACTCCAGCCAGAAAAAGATTTGAAACCTTTGGAAACATCCTTGTCCCGAATTCATCTTTAACGAAATTGGCAGCCGTATTTCTCTCTTTTAGGTAAATGACTAATGGATGGAAATATGAGAATTGTTCAGGGAATAAAGAACGTTTTTGCGATACTAGAGAAATCTGATTATCTTGGTCTTGTTAGACTTTGATATTATTAGAGACTTTGTGCTGAAAGGGATAGCATGGTGCTTAATTATACTGCAGATATATATCTGTTTAATTGCGTATTACGCTTGAGAAGGGATTAAGGCATGATTGATCTAAAAGGGGCGAGATAATTGGTTTGAACATGCAATAAACAATCTTTGAAATCTTACTTAATTATATCAATATGACGGTAATATAGCGTCAGGTGCTCGATATATAAATAAAATAAAACTTTCAAAATGCATTGATTTGTAATGTAAGAGGACTGTCGGTTGTTTTTATGGACATAATTAAGCGTCCTCAGGCCACATGATACTTCCTGAAAACCCCTAGGTGTGTATGTAATTGTAGTTAGGAAGCCAAACAAACTTTTCTTTTTCCTCTTATGGATTATATAACCTTGAAAGTCTGAATATCATTTAACTGAACTTCCAGAAAACCTCCAAAGAATCACTTCAGAAGCAGAAAGTTAGGGTCATAAAACTCAAAGTAGCATAACATAAAACTTCTTCTGGCTGTAACCCGAGATACTGAAAGAGCTTATCAACAATTAAGAACAATTTCTATACTAGTGAAGCTGGGTAGACTGAAATGTTTCACTGACATAAAAAGAAAAAAAAGAAAGAAAAAAAACGGTGATAAGACTACGTATGATAATGAAAAGCAGTATTATTTTGCATAGCATATGTCAGAGGTGAATGATTCGTGTCTGTGCGTGTGCTTATGTGTGTCAGTGTGAATGAATATAAAACAACTGAGAGAAAGAGACGATAGATTGCAGTAAAACGAAATAGCTAATCAAATTAAGTTTACTTCGGGCTTTTAAGTTTCCCTAATTCACCCATGACTTTTAGTTTTAAATGTTTGCTTTTGCATTATAAACGAATAACAATGGCCCTGTGGGTGAAGTATATAAGAGATCTTCATGTCAAAATGAAAGGAAGCACCAAGATTCTCAACTTTTATTCCATAGTCATCTTCAGGGTACTAAACAATTTCAAGAAAACAACATACGCAAGAAAGCAATATGAGGTCATAAATAACAATAAAATAAGTCAACAATCTACTTGAGTATGTAAATAACCATTGTTCAAAAGTACCGTGCGCTAACATATTGCGCCACAGGGGCCTATTGTTCAAAAAAAAAAAAAAAAAAAAAAAAAATAGCGGAAATATACAGTTACTACAAATCTCAGTACAAAACTGTATGTTTGTAAAATATTTAACAATTCGTTTAAGTTTTAAATCATTAAGAATAAAACTTTTAATCATTCATCTACCTTAAAAAGACCAACGCCCATATTCATGTTGCTAAAATAACTAATGAGGCATCCTTCAACAATATGGCATGCATTAATAAACTTCTAAAACCTACTCTAGCCCAATTCCAGTCTATAGGGTGTTCAAAGTTTTTTTTTACGTGACAAAAGATAGCACTTGAACTGATTGCAACCTGTACTTTATATTTATGCTGCATAACTCTCTTACTTAGTTCCTTACCATTTTGTCCAATGTAAGGTAAATTACAAGTTGAGCAATTGTACACCCTTCCTCTTGGTATTACTGGTTTACCACTGAACAATGAATTCTTGACAGACGAATTATTGCTAAAGCCAACATTTATTTTCTGACATTTCAGGCTACGTAAAATTTTAAAAAATTCGCAATGGTATGGCAAAAGTAAAATATTTTCAACTTCAAAATTATTGAAATTCAAATTTACCGTTAACCAACAGCAATGAAAACTTTCATTCATAATTTTTCCAGCCATCACACAAAGAGAAAACTATTGGTCTTCTCAGGGATGTTTTTAGGAGCATATAGAATTTGTGATCCTGAATATTTAGTAGAGAAAATCCAGAACATGAATGAGATTGCAAGAAAATTATGTTACCCAAGGTGTTTTATTGATAGTTTCCTCCAATGAGCCTAATAAAGCTTTTTTATAGTCACGAAAGATCAAGTAATTTTGAAACTAAAATATGTTAGTTTTGCCATAGCTGAGATTTTTTTTATAAATTGTACGTAGCCTGAAGTATCTGAAAATGAATGTTGTTTTTAGCAATAACTCTTCTGTCGAGAGTTCATTGTTTTATAATGAACCAATGATACCAACAGGAGGGGTGTACAAAATCAATTGCCAAACTTGAAATTTACATTAAATCGGACAACCTGGTAAGGAACTAAGTAAGAGAGTTATTCAGCATAAATATAATGTACGGGATGCAAACGGTTCAGGTACAATTTTTTTGTCACGTAAGAAACTTTGAACACCTTACAGACTGGAATTCAGCTACAGAAAGTTTTAGAAATTCATCAATGAATGACAGATTGTTAGTTGATGGATGCCTCATTAGTTCTTTTAGCAACATGAATGTGAGCGAAGGTTTTTCTAAGATGGGGGAATTATTGAAAAGCTTTATTCTTCATTATTTAAAGGTTAAACGAGTTTTTAGATAATTTACAAACAGATAGTTTTGTACTGCGATTTGTAGTAACTGCATATTTCATCAAAGTATGTTTTTACAATGTTTATTTATATACTTAAGTAGATTGTTGACTTGTTATATTGTTATTTGTGACATATTGATTTCTTGCGTAAGTTGTTTTCTTGAAATTGTTTAGTACTCTGAAGATGACTTTGGAATTATATATATATATATATATATATATATATATATATATATATATATATATATATATATATATATATATATATATATATGTGTGTGTGTGTGTGTGTGTGTGTGTGTGTGTGTGTGTGTGTGTATAACCGAATCACGAAAGTTTGGAACGTGATAACTCCATAAATAAAGGTATAAGCCACGAAGGAAACATAAACAATGAGTGTCTGCAAGGTCTTTTGACTCAACGTCCTTTACTCAGCAGATATCTGCTGAGTAAAGGACGTTGAGTCGAAAGATTTTGAAGAAACCCCGTTTATTTTTCCTTCGTCACTTATACTTTTACACACACACACACACACACACACACATATATATATATGTGTGTGTGTGTGTGTGTGTGTGTGTGCGTGTATAATCTATTTCCCGATATTTCGTAATTTTCGTATATATTAACATCTTCAAGGTCTCTAAAATATAACAACACATAATTAGAATAAATGTTAAAAATTAATTTTTATCACTTAAAATTATACATTTGATAAAATCAAGACGTATTATTAAAGAATTTATAAAGTAACCTTCCACCAGAGAAAACCAAACATAAATGGAATGAAAGTGACAATAAAAAAGAAAAAAAAGAAGAAAAGGAGTGTTAGCTGATGACTACGTGTTTAATGGAGAACTAGTCGTTTGATCAATCAATAGGGACTCTTAAAATAAGTAATTCCTGAATGTTGGGTGTTTGCCCGATTATTTACCTTTTACAGCTATTAGCGTGAGCTGTTGTGTGAAAATGCTCCAGGTCCGGAAATTGACTCCTCTATGACGGTCAATGCGTACCTTAAGGAGCCTCCATGTGGATCCCATATAAGTACCCAAGTTACAAATGGAGCAAGTATGAGTAACATCACGCACGTGGACAGACGATCCTTGACCAGAAACGTGGAGCGAATGGTCATAGAATTTTTCTGAACCAGGTTCACTTTTATAGCTTTTAAATATTCTTGTATTACCTGAGAAAATTTTCTTTTGAAAGAATGATCTCACACACGAACACACACACACACACAAACAAATACATGACGCCTCCTAAAATTTTGACTAATCTGAGTCGGCCTTAAACTGAGTGGTAATTATCTAACCCTCCACGATAATAACCCATTCCCCAAAAAGCAAGACAGTTGACAATAATAAATTACTTTATTTGCCCTCCCCCTCAAAAAAAAAAAAAAGGCACAGACTCTCTGGTAATCACGCTCGTTACAGTTAGGCTCCAGAAGAATTACAAGTTAATGATGGGAAAAGTGTTTTAATGCATTCAGTGCCTTTGCCAGTGATTAGTTAGGAGTATTTGGTAAACTTAAAAAAACAAAAACTGGAGAGTTCACATCAAGTATATATATATATGTATATATATATATATATATATATATATATATATATATATATATATATATATATATATATATATATATATGAATAACTTGATCATGAAGTATATAAAACGTGATGCAATGTATAAATAAAGGATTTTTGCCACGAAGGAAAAAATGAAAAAGCGAGATAGCGAAGTATTTTCGGTCCTGTTCGGACCCTTTACTGAGGCAAACTGATCTTACAAAGAACAACATAGTCAAAAGAAGGCTTACTATACAAACTGACACTACCAGATTAGCCATAAGGGCGATTTTCACTCTACAGAAAGGAGTCGCTAGAAGCTAGCCACACCTTGAAGGATACCCGCAGTAAACAAGTGATTCTTCCAGAAAACAGTACATTTTGAAAAAAACACGGGAGCATATACAATTTAATATCATGAATTTTACACAAATTTTCAAACCCAACAAAAATTATTGTTAATGAAAAGACGAAAGAAAATATAAATATATATATAGCGAGCAAGAGAAAGAGGGAGAGAGAATATCGAACCAGAGAGAGAGAGAGAGAGAGAGAGAAATAATAACTATATACATGTGGGACTAACTTATTAGTTGTTCATTTATTTTGAGGTCCTTCATAAACATCTTACAAATATATGGGTCCAAATGGTACATTCCCAGACTAAGATTTAGGTTGTTTTTATTAGTGATTTGTATAATTGCCGATTCCAGTAAATTTCTTGAAAAATAATCATTAGATCTAGCAATTACCGAGGTATCACCCCAATTAATACAATGAGATTTTTCACTCAGAGGGATAAACAGTGCATTTGAAGTCTGGGCTGCTCTAACTGAATACATATGCTGCTTAATCCGAACACATAAATTTTTACTAGACTGACCAACGTAAAAACGATGGGCAATCCTTACAAGGAATTTTGTAAATGATGTTGCTATTTGTTACTGGACTATTCTTAATTAGCATATCTTTAATGGTATTGTTATAAGAGAACACTACATTGACATTAAACGATTTAAATATTGATTTTATGGTTTCAAATCTACGAAAATAAGGTAAGCTAAGTACATTTTTAGGCATTTCTTTTTCATTAATAGCAACATTATAAAACTTTTTGTGAGCTTTTTGATAACATAAATCAATTAAATGAGGTGGGTAGCAGATATTGTTTCCTATCTTTTTTATGTATTCTATTTCTTGGTCCAGATATTGTGGACTCGTGATACGCAAAGCGCGTAGGAACATAGAAGAAAAAATTGAAATTTTAATATTAAGATGGTGGCCAGAATAAAAATGTACATATGTTAAATTATTTGTGTGTTTTCTATAAATACTGAATTTGCATTGGAAAGATTCTCTATGTATTAATACATCTAGGAAAGGGATGACATTGTTTTTTTCAATTTCAACAGTGAATTTTATGGATGGCACTAAATTATTCAATTTAGACAGTAAATCATTTACATCGATACCACCAGGTATACTAAGATATCATCGACATATCGGTACCATTTTAGGGGATAAGTGTGATATTCGGGAGGTGTTGTGTTGTCTCTCAAAAAATTCCATATATAAGTTTGAAAGGAGAGGTGATAAAGGGTTACCCATGGCCATACCGAATATTTGTTGGTAATATTCTCCATTAAAAATAAATCTGCAATCACAAATACATAACTTAATTAAGGAAATTATGTGACTAACGGACATAGGCAATTCATGCAGTACAAGTTCATTACTTAAATATTCTAGCACACAGTCAATAGGGACTTTTGTAAACAATGAACATACATCAAAACTGACAAAAATATCGCTAGGGTTTAATACAATGTTATTTAATTTTTCCAAAAGATCAAGAGAATTCCGGATGTGTGAATTAGATACAGTTCCTAGTAGCGGGGATAACAGTTTAGTATGATATTTAGCTAGTTTATAAGCAATTGATCCTACAGTACTAAT
>NC_061092.1:55563270-55588270 GCF_015104395.2 Macrobrachium nipponense
GAGAGAGAGAGAGAGAGAGAGAGAGAGCAAAATACACGAAAAGTTTATTAAGAGTAGGTTTCAAAGTACTTTTTGGTGCATGTCTTCCATAAAGGGAAACACAAAATCTTTGTTTCAAATATATGTATGAAGTTTAAACACTACGAGAGAGAGAGAGAGAGAGAGAGAGAGAGAGAGAGAGAGAGAGATTAATCTCTCGTGCACGTTAGACAAAAAGCTATGTAGTAGTGTTTCCATTTTCATTTTATTATAATTCGTTTTGTTTTAACAACATGTTCAAATCACATCAATACCTATACTTATATATTTTCCCTCTCTTATTTATGAATATGTTATTTATTTAGTTCACTCTTTTTCGCGTGTCAAACATGAGCAACCTATTGAAAAAGTAGCAGACATTGCTGTCCCTGAAAGTATCAGTGTTTTAGAATTCCAATGCACCATGTGTGTCCCACGCAATGGAGAGCCTACTTAAAATAGTTTATTGCAATTCTGAATTATTCTGTTTGAATGTTTACATTTCTTTTATCAACATCGAGACTCTGAGCACCAGGGAATGTTGACTGCGTAGCAAATACAATTGACGGATAGTACTGAAAGCACTATAATTTTCAAATATTCACCTTTGAGGCAGTCAGATTTCTATCACACAGGTAACAGGTTACGAATTGAGGACCTACCATTCAGGCGCTTGGGATCATAAGAAGAAATGTTGGATTATTATTAAAAGAAATTTTTACCTATTCAATAAAAATAAATGGACTCCAGGAAAAAGAATTGCCATAATGAATGCATTAGGTTCTTCCTTTGAATGTATGTATAAATATGCATTATTTCAGGAAAAATCTAATATACTGTTCAGATTTTAAGTCATAACCAAGGCAATATAACTCATTTTAGAAGAAAATTCAGACATTTTTGCAGTTACCCTCCGTTCTCTTTGAGTACCTCTTTGTCCCTACCGATTGGCTGCCTGTAAAATTAATCGCTGCAGGAATGCAGCAGGGCCTCGTGATTCAGACTTTAGGTGGGGCTTATATTGGAAGGAGAAAGTGGTCGGACCTTGAGCAGGGCACATGTTGGGAAGAGATAGCTGTAAGCGAGGTTAGAACTTCTCTGGCTGCCACATCGTTCACTCCTCTCCCCCCTCGATCTCCTTTCCCTCTGGAGATCCCCACATGTTCATTTACATAGAGTGAAACCTCAGCTAGCAATTCAGAATAAGTCAAGACCAGTACAGATGCTCAGGTACTGTAACGGAGTAATTCCAAACAGTCAGTTACCATTTTTTTCCTCTTGTCAGTACTTCCTTTTCATTTTTCCAAGGCGACTTCCACCTTATTGGCTCAGCATCACATTTTTCATCTCTGGTCACTGTAACGCAGTCCCACATTGCTGTCATCAATACAGTAAATCTCCAGGAACTTAAATTTGCGAGAGTTAGGTTTGGTGGGTTTTAGCCTCACTAGGAAGAAAAAACTATAGCTTAGGTGGGGGGGAAACTTAATACTTCAGAGTATAATTCCGTGAAGTTGGTGTAACAGCTAGTTAGAGAAGTTTTTGTTTTGTTTTGGTCTTCCCATCTTCTAAGCAATTCAGATGAGCGTCGAAGGTTAAGACAACAACTGCCTTGCTTGTAGGAGATTTCAGGCAGACTTTTTCAGTTATTCCAAAGGGAACGAGAGCTGACTAGGTAAATGCCTGCATAAAGTCGTCCTACTTGTAAAGAAGTGTACAGAAGTTAAGACTTGAAACCAACATGAAAATCCAACTAAGCAGCGAAGAGGAAGCAGGAGCCTTTTCTAATGGCACTCTGATTTGGAAATTCACCACATGATATGCAAGAGCTCAAGTCTAGGGCAAAGATACTATAGTAAACAAAGATACTCAACTCGATTTTTTCCTACATGAGCGTTCGTACCACGAAGGCCACCAATTAAAAACCATGCATTCACGATTTTCTCTTTATACGATGTATTCAGAATTTTCAATTTTACACCATGCATTCTGGGCTTGATATTGATACCTTGAATCTAAGATTTTATCTTAATACCATGCATCCAATATTTGCTCTTAACACCATGAATGGTGGGCAGCACTGCAAACACAAAACAGTCGTATTTTTTATAACTTGCAACTACAATATTAATTTTTAACAGGCATGTTATAGTAAATAAAAAATGTGATCCACAATAAAAAAAAAAAGAAAAAAATGTTTGGCCCCATAAGCCGAATCCAAAATATACCTTCCGAACACGATTTTAAAGAAATGGTGTTATTCGTCAATCATGTGGAAAATCGTGTTCCCATTGGTTAGGTTTGATTACAGCCGCCAGATGTCTCTACTAGCGCCATTGTACGGCTCATATGGCTAACTTGAGTATCTTTGTGTATACTCTATAGTATTTTTTATTAGTACCTCTACCAAGACAATCAAAAATGAAATGCAGAATTCAGTTGAAATGGTCATTTACTGGTGAAGATATTTATATTAGATAGTAATTATAATTTGACGAAGGCTCACATTCTGTTAGAACAAGCATGATGGGGTAATAAGTTTATAAGAAATGATCCATGAAATCGAAAGAGGAAAGAACTGGGATAAGAAGACAACATGCTTATAAAAAAAGGCTCATCAAGAAACTAATGAATTTATACATAAACAATCAGCTTTTGTCAGATCCCAGACTAAAAAAGCACCTGTCTCCAAAGAAAACCAATTGCAACCTTTTCTCTCCTAAATTTCAAATCATGTATTAAACGTGAATTACCTTTAGTTTCCTCCTTTTTCCTTGAGGTTTTACTCACACTATTGATTGATTGATTTATTTTTAGGTAGTTCAACTCCCAAAATGGGAATCCCCGCCTGAACGAACAACGATCATTTTTTTTTTCCTTCGACCAGACGTTACTCAGCGTTGTTGACTTTGGTTAACACTTCTTTGCTCGGCTGCTGTGTTTATTCTCCTCTCTATTTTTTGCCTTCTGAACTGCACATTCCTTTCGTTTCGGCGTTGTATTTCTCTTGCTTTGGGTCAAGATGCAAATGCGAGTTAACACTTAGACATTCTGTGATTATCTTTTTGTTTCAGTCTACTAAATATTGGAGAGATTATTAAGATTTCACCAGAGAGCAAGTTTTCTGTGACTTTCAACTTCCAAGATGAATTATCATAGAGTACATCTATCCAACCCCTACGAATCTATCTTTTTATATCTAAACACATTTCTCATCCCTTATGTGTACAGAGGTGCAAATGTACATGAAGGTACAAATTTATAAGTGAATTGTGAGAAGTGTCCATCTCAAAAGTTACAGCATTTTTCCTCTGGAACTCGATTAGAGTCAAGATATTTACGAGATGTCAAAAAGGTTAAAAAAAGAAAATACAAGTGATGCATAAACGCTGTGATATTGAATCGCGTATTCAATCACCAAGTATCTAATTACTATCCTGACCCAGCTCAGGAAATATGAAGTTGCTTGCTTTGCTAAGACATAGAAGTAGTACCATATCTAGATGATGAAACCACCCGAAACCACACATTTATTTATCGATTGAATGGGGGAGATGGGTGTCTTCGGACTCTGTACATTTCTAGTATAGGCAATCCCTAGAGTGTTCCTGCATTAATTGGTGATCTTTTAAGTATTAAGTATTGAAGTTAAAAAAAAGAGAGGGGAGCAGGATCCAATTTCATCTTTTTAATATATAATATCTCTGGTTTTATTTCATTGAACATAAGACTTAAGACCTATGATAAGAGTTTCCAGATAACTGGTATTGACCTTGAAGTAAAAAATAAGGAGAAAACATTCTCTACACCCGGGGAACCTATTTGTAAGACATAAGATGCTATAATGACTTAGGTTTGCCCTCATTGCAGATTCTTCTCTCAATTTCAGTTCCACGATGGCTCATCTTTGCTAGTAATTTCCTTCATGAAATCTTCAATAGAAACTATTTTGAAAACTGAGTAAAAAGAGAATTATTGCTTCTACTCACGACGTTTCTTTCCTTTTCATGTAAAATGAACCATGATAATATATTAATAACTTATCCCGAGATAAAAGCTTACAACAACAAAAGAATTTGTTTTCCAATATATATCAAATGTTTCCTACCAATATTCGTGTTTCACCTCGCCTGACACCTGAGAAGAGATGTCACATAGTAATTCACAATCTGCGCTCAACGGTGACGCTAGATGCCATAGTGGAGAGTCAAGTTTCTCACTGGCTCTGACCCACTCATCTCTCACGAACTCCTATGCAGGATTAAACATAAAGGGGCTTACAGGATTACCTGCCTATTTCAACACCTCGACGTTCTTAAAGGCGAGAATTTCGGTCTTAATATATTAGTTTCAAGATATAAACTAATCCCGGATCAACCACCCCCAGGGGAACTTACTGACACTCCAACCAGGGTCATTTCCACCGCAAGTGCCAGTCAAACCCCTACGGCGAGTGACTACCCACTCCCCCTGGCTAACCCCCCATCCACCCAAATGATCAGCGCATTCATCTCCCATTTTCGTGAGTAGCCATGGATACATTAAACATAATCTCTTGGAATATTTTTGGCCTCAATCGGAACATTCCTCTCCTAAACATGTTCTGCAAAAACTACAAAGGCATCATTGCATTGCAAGAAACGCTCCTCTGGCCACATGACCTTGCCATCTGCGATTCAATTCGTGAACACTTCAGAACCTTCTCGACTTCATCGATGCAAGTTACAGATCAAATCATAGCCGGTCGCCCAAAAGGGGGCTTTCTTTCCTGTGGCACAAATCGTTAGACAATATGATAAAGGTGATGACCTACAGGTGTGACAGATTGCTGGGGCTTCAAGTGACAGTAGGGAACTCTAAAATCCCAATTATTAATGTTTATATGCCATGGGAAAATAACAATAATTTTGATCATTACTGCATGATCCTAGGGGAGTAACACAGTATTATTCATGATTTTCCTGCTGATCATATTTGTATAATCGGGGACCTTTATTCTCACCCCACAAAACAATTTTATAATGAACTTACTCGCTTCTGTCAAAATCATGCTCTCCAAATTAGCGATGTAATGCTCCTCCCTCCCTCCTCCTATTCATATGTTACATAATAGAGCGGACGCTATTACAACCTCCTGGATGGACCACTGCATCACATCTCCACAACTTCATGATTCTATTATGACCTGCAATATTCGCTATTATATTGCAACGGGCTACGATCACACCCCATTACAGGTGTCATTCAGTACCCCATCCCTCACTACCGTGAACTCCCTAACTGTTCGCCCACCAGCAGTAAACTGGGATTTTAAAAACCAACAGAAAACCAGATACTTTAAGGCGACCACGGAAACCAGGTACCGGTCAATAGTTCAACCGGCAGATGCCTTACTTTGTACTAACACAAATCCACCACAAGAGGGATCTGAATGAATTCTATTCAAACATAATCTCCGCTATGCTTGCTTCGGGCAGGACTGCCTTCAGATTTCGTCTAGGTAATTCTCGTAATATACCTGGATGGAATGACTTGGTTAAAGATCTGTATACATACTCACGAGAAATGTTTTTACTCTGGCGGGAAAATGGTAGCCCCAGGGAAGGGCACACTGCATTACTAATGAGCCAGGTGAGAGCGCAGTTCAAACTTGCTCTTAAGCACTGCAGGTTAAATGAAAAACAACTAAGAGCCGATGCAATGTCTAGAAACTTAGAATCTGGTGATTATCCTCGTCTTTGGAAAGATATCCAGTCCTTAAATCCCAAAACTAAAAAGCTATCACAGAGAGTAGGGGAAGCAGTCGGAGACGAAGCTATCGCAAGTATATGGGGCGATCACTTCAACAATATCCTGAATTGCATAAATGATCAAGATTCCTGAAGGGATGTAGATAACCTCCTTACTGACAACATTCAATTTCATTTTGCAGACCGTATTACGCCAGGTAACATCAGCGATGCCATAAACAGCCTACCTAATAATAAATCGCCCGGCTGTGATGGTCTTCCTGCAGAGGCCTTCAAATTCTGCCATCCGATAATTCACATTTTACTAGCTGCCATATTCAATGAGTGCATAATTCACCGGTTTCTTCCAGACTCCCTACTCTTAGTTCACTTGATACCATTAATCAAAAACAAGCTATAGGATTCAGCTGACCCTGGCAATACCTAGCAACTACTTACTGATTGCAATCACAACAATCGCATCGAAGATACTCAAGTCGGTTCTTCTAGTGAGACTTCTCCCCTTTCTACACACCACTGACAACCAATTCGGGTTTAAAGCAAACCACTCAACCGGCACCTGCATCTACATACTGAAAGAATTACTAAACAACTACCTATCATCAGCCTCTCCTGTTTTCCTTTGTTTTGATGTGAGAAAAGCATTTGACAGAGTAAACTACCTGAAGCTCTTCCTGAAGCTGCATAAAAGGGGCACACCCTTGTATCTAATTGGCATTTTACATTGCTGGTTTTCCACACAGCAATTCTGTGTCAAATGGGGTAACGTATTATCGTACACCTTCGGTTCCCTAAACGGGCTTCGGCAAGGGGGCATTCTCTCTCCATACCTTTTTAATACATACACAGATGCCGTGAATGTCAAACTGAACTCACTCCCAATCGGATGCACCGTCAATGAAACAACTATAAACAACCTCTGTTACCCCGACGATATGGTTCTGATTTCCCCATCAGTGCAACGTCACCGACGACTCATCGACACTTGCCGCCAATATGCAGAGGAATTTGATATAATCTACAACGAAACCAAGACCCAGTGCATGTCGCTGCTCCTGGGATTGCTTAAGCACATTGCAGAACCACAAATTTTCCTCGGAAACCATCGGCTGGAATTTGTGCACGAATTTCCGTACCTGGGTCACATTATTACCAACGACCTAAAAGATACGTCAGACATTGAACAGAGGCGTCGTAAACTATGTGTAGCTGGCAACATGATTGCAAGGAGGTTTGCCTTCTGTCACTGAGACGTGAAACTGCTGCTCTTCCGCTCGTACTGCTACAGTATCTATGGGTGTTCCCTCTGGACGAACTTTACCCGAGAAACCATGAGACGCATCTCTGTTGTGCACAATGACATTCTGAGACGCCTCACAAACACTCCCCGCTACCACTCCGCCACACAGATGTTCATAGAAAACCACCTGGACAATTTAAAAATCATTGTTAGGCGAACAATGTCCAGTCTGGTAACCCGAGTGAGAAACAGCAGCAACTCGCCCATACAAAGCATCCTAAGAAGTGAAGCAAGAAGAAGATCTAAATTGTGGGAAAAATGAGGCATTCGTCCCCTAAAGGGGTTAATCTCTGTATTGGCAAGATGTCATCTGCAGTTTTTGTCATTATTACATTTATTGCTATTTTAATTTTTCGTTATTACTGTGATAATATCAAGTTAGTTTTCTTTACATTCATTTCTTGTATTTAGCCCTCTGGACCTGATTACTGTAACCACCTAAGGTCTCTAGTTGAAATTTAAGTTAAATAATATGTGTACTAACTGTTATTCCTTCAATGTATATTTTTTTTCACACCAATATTATTACTGTTATTACCAGTATTATGATTACCAGCTTTTATGCTACCTCGGCTATTTTGAGGATAAGTGGCAATTATTCATTTTCTTTTTCTTTTTTATCATGTTGTCTCATATATCTAGATTGTGTATGTTACTGTCTATATTTTGTATATTCCATGTATATGGCCCTGAGCTGAAATAAAGCATATTATTATTATTATTATTATTATTATTATTATTATTATTATTATTATTATTATTATTATTATTATTATTATTATTATTATTATTATTATTATTATTATTATCATTATTATTAATATTATTCTTAGGCAACTGGAGGAGTGACTATCTCAAAGTTATTTTTTAAGATTAATCAAGAGAAGACCAATATATTATAAATAGCAGCTTGGTGGCCTATGTTGTTTCGTTACCGCGTTGTGTTTGGTAGAAACGAGTCCAGGGGTCAGCGAAATCAATTTCCCACGATGTAAATTCATTTTAGGATAGATAACTCAATGACTGCATATTGTCCCAGCACCAGGCCTAATAGCCTAAATTCCATAGATCTACCATACCATATTATACTTCTACCATGATTAGATCCCCATTAACCTGACCAGTAGCATTAAGCAAATAAATCCATCTGTTTTAGAACTACACCTCCTTTGAACAAATATTTTTAGTGTTCTGCTGACGGCTGTTGTAAAATACAGTTATTTGAATGTTGACAACTATAAACAGTTTGAACAAGTATATTCAGGTCCTTTAACTATTTCATTTAATAACCTGATTTTTAGTCCATTCCCTGACCGCATTCGTAGTTGGCGGAGACTGCAACAGCCACTTTCCGTCACTATCGTGAACTCAGCAAGTAGCAGTCATGTCTCCTTCTCTCGTCTTGTATTCATCAATTAATAACTTTTTACATGCATCTTGTACCCCCTCACTAATATCTAGCTGATTCTGCTTTTCTCTAACCCACAAGGTTCCCTTTTGTGATGCTGTCAATGTGGATTTTGACCTTTTTCCACGACCGAGGAAGAAAGAAATGAATGAATTATCGTAGTAACATTTTCTTACGAAACTCTTTGGGACTATCCTGTAGTGCATGATATGTTTGAATTAGATCTATTACTTTGGTTAATGTTTTGGTTTTCGTAATAATGAGGTGATTGGCTTGGCATAGTTAATTGCAAAAATAACTAATGAGGATCACACATTGCCAATACTTGTCAGTAGAGCTTCATCTATCTCTATGTTGAAATTTTTGCTCAGAAAGTAAGGTGGTTTTGTTTTAACTACCTTCTGGAAGAACTTAATCAAAAGGTGACGGTCTCGTCAATAACGCAAGTCTATAACAGAAAATAAAATTTTCAGCAATGTTTTCTTGTTGTTTTTCTAGTCTAGTGTGCTGCTTTTTACTTCTATAAATAAAGGGTTTTTCAAATGGGATTTTTATTTATGGTATCTTTGATTAAAGACGAAAAATAGATTTAGAGTTTTAGTACAATTACACATCAAAATATACAGACTCCTTTGTAAAGTTCTATGGATTATAAATTTGGTTAAATGACTACTGAACCTGTTTCAATCAATTTTGCTATAAATCGTCTTTGAGTTAGATACTATTTAGTAGTACGAGATATATTACTCCTAAATTTTTTATTTGAGATATCATCATAGACAAGGATTTCTGGACCTTCCCCTGCAGTCACGTTGCCAGATAACAACCAATTATGTAGTCTTGAACTTCATGAGTCCCCTTGACCCCTGGAAGACATAAATTAATGTTACAGACAAATTCTCTATATTTTGTGCATGAATTACTCTTTTATGTTGAGAAAAGGATATAAAATCCGAAAACAATGCCTAATAAATAAATTGGTTTATTCCTCATTAATTATCCAGCTGTTCCCACCATAAATAATATACTCTTAATAGGCAACTCAAGGAGTTGCTTACTTGGATTTTTTAGCCACAGAAATCGGGAGATTTCCAATACCATGTTATCCTTCACTCATAATTCCCCCTGAACTTATTGATATATCGGGTTGATAGAAAATTCAGGATGCAGCACATCACTTGTTTATTCTTTTACGACTATTGTTTTCTTCTTCATCAAAGCAACTACGTAGAGTCTAATCTAATGCCAATATATATTCTGTCTACACATCTCAGATTTAGATAAGACAGTTTTCAAACCTAACATAGTCCCGTTGACAGAAAAGAAAAAAAATGTGTAGCCATCAACGGAGAATCGACGACATAATTAAACTATAAAACTTAGTAAACGAATTCCTATCGGCTTCTTTAAGATATTAAGGCAAATAGGTATAACATTGATAAACTACTACAAAATAAAACTCAGAACTCCCACATGTAAATGCCATCACCAGGCATAAGTCATGATAATATCGATGCGCAATTCAAAATCGCATGGCTATCAAGTCAGTGTTACAATTGTAGGGTGATCTTAACGTGTTGATTAGGAGGCAATTCCGTTTGAGCTATTCATAAAACACGTTGCTCGACGTATAATCTTGTAGGTCCCTTAAGGCTGTAAAATGGTAAATGTTGCAACAAGCAATTTTACAAGTTTTGCTATATTCATGAATGAGGTAATCATGAATATGCATATCTATGTAGAATTTATGCATATGCCATAACTCGTTCAGATCCGTGATAGCCTATGATATATGATTTATCATTATCATAAGTAATTATCCGTATCATTTGAATTCGCTGTATTGCAAACCTCCTGCAAGCTCGCTATGACCACACTGAAAATAACCATTGTAACAGACAATATTTCTGGTGTTCTGTGAGCTCAAGCTGCCTAAAAAGTAATTCTCAAAGAGTAAATGACTTCGGCAAACATCCAAAATCGTGTGTGGGTGGAAGTTGGCGATGTATGGCTAAAGTCGGAATAATATTTTTACTTTGCCTTTTAATTTAGAACTAGTATAAAATAACTTACTCTTATATTTTTGTAGCTCATTTGTTTGTAAATATATCCACACTATCAGGCGATTTACGTAAATAAAGAAAATGCAAATGAAGAAACAGGGCATATAAATTGCTCCAGACAATCACGTCTGTTGTCACAATATGAAGACGCATTCGCGTGGGAACAGGTAAACAAAGACCTGCAGTGTTACCATAACATTCTTATACAATAGGAACTAGTGGGTGAAGGTAGCTGTATTGAAATTCCTGAGGGGAACTGTAACTTTGCCCAAAAAGGAACTATGGATATTTTAGTATGCTCTTTGGTTCGTTTGTTAACTTACCTTTCTAAAGATTTCTTATAGCACTTAGTACAAACGAAAAGAAAGATTATTTAATGATGCAAGAGATGAAAAACTTACTCTAAGCCTACAGTTGATGAGTTAGTTTATGTATAAGTAAGTTACTAAGTTGCCATTAAAACCAGGGATATTTTTTTAGTGTCCTGCGGACTTGTGTTGCATGCTGCTCTGAAAAGAAGCAAATTACTCAGTGAACAGTAATTATCTTTAACATTTTACTGAAACCTTCTCGATAATAACTCTTCCAGCTGTTGTGCCTGACCATTATGCATTGGAAAGGCTTCCATCTCTAAAGACATTTATCCCATCAATGAGAGAAACAGAATCTCTCGCTTTCTCTCTCCTTTTCTTTCTCACGTCCATTATCTTGGTTGTTTAGTAGTGCGAAGGGAAGCATCGGAGATATGATTGATTTTATTCTCTAAGGGAAAATATTCTATGCTTCTTTTATCCGTACCAAACACTTTTTTTTTTTTTTACTAGGAAAGAGAGAGAGAGAGAGAGAGAGAGAGAACATCCTGTAGGAGCAGGCTACCTCCCATTCGGAGAGAAATCATGGTAATTGTTATTGGTTACTTCTCTGATCACCTCGAGGAAAACAAATCTCATCAGTTGGCTAGAAAGGTCAAGCTCCCAGGAGGTAATGATGATATGAATCCTTGAAACGGGGGTTGGGTTGGGGGGGGGGGGGGGGGTGGGGGGGGGGGGGGGGGGGGGGGGGGGGGGGGGGGTGGGGTCGGGGATCTGATGGTTGGGGTTGCTTTTTCAAAGCAAAAGAAGGATCATTCGAGGAGAAACTACGAGAGGTGGGGCAAATAAAGAGAAGGAGCGACTGAGACAAAGAGAACGGAAGCGGTGTCAAAGGAGTGAAAGGAGAAAATCTAAACAAGAGAGGAATGACCTATAACAAGAGAGCAGGAGAAGAGTAAATAAGAAACAAGGAAGAATAGTGGGAACAGATGTTGGGAAATATAGATATATGCTAGGAGGAAGAGATATAAGCGGAAGACAGGTATGGAAATAGAGGAGAGGAGACAGTGAATGAGGACAAGCTTAAAATAATGATATATCGTGACGTGGGAGAAGGGACGGAGGAAAAGAGCAAAGGAAAAAGAGATTAATTAGTAAGTAGGTGTAAAATGACAGGGACAAGAGAGATAAGGGAAGAATGGCAATAATGAGAGACGAAATGCAAAACAAATATATCTATTTTTTTCTTAAGTGAAACAAAATAACAGGTAACATTTGAACATGTTTAAATTCTGTGCAACCAAAGAACGGGTTCTGATTTATATTGAGAGACTCTATCTTTGCCGAAATAGAGCCTTCAGCTTTCGTCTCCTGAGATTGTTAGCTACGAACTAACAACTCATTGTTGAAGCCATTTCCAGATGGCCTGAGTTTTAGACATACGTGAATCAAAAGACGTTAATATTATGCTAGATATAAACAGTTTTGAAATTATCTTATCAGGTATAACATAAAAAAGAAGCATATAGTAAAAGGTATATATTTTTTATAACAAGGGAATGAAAAAATGCAAGTCAAATATATAATTGAGAAGCTCTATAACTCAAACAGAGGCTCAAATGAATTGGTTGGTCCAAACTGATCATTTTTCTTATTTCCGGTTTCCATGTAGGCTTCCAGTCTTCAGACTTGGTAAGACCGGTTTATGTAAAGTACCAAAAATATTGGTAAATGAACATATACTTGTATTAAAAATACTGTATTCCTCTGAAAATATTTAGCAACATTAGTCCTGTAAGTAAATTTTAAAGACTGCAAGAAACACATCGTCTGAATTTTTCCTCTTGATTCTCTATAGCTGAACCATATAACAAGGAAATCATGAAACCCTTTCAATGAGAGTAATGAAATGTCAACGCCTGTTTCTTAAACAAGGTTCAAAACTGTCTGCCTTAGTAGTGAGGAAAAGAATCTTAAATCTATGGTAATAAGTGAATTTTGTTAATCGTTTATAACAAAAATACAACTTTATCCATCAGAATATCTTTCGTTTTACCGTTCTGTTTCACTGGATTTTTATTTGTCATTCGACATTTTATTTTCATTTCCTGTTCCTTTCTTTGACTTGCTTCGCTTACAATAACGGTTTTATTAAAATCATCTTTATTATCTAACTATTTCTCCAGCGCAGTTCCCAGTTAAAATTCTTTTTTCAGGCCAATTATTTCCAAAAGTGTTTTTGAAATTTATTTCTTCCTTAATTTCGTTGACAAAAAGGGAATATGTGTCTATGTATTAGAACATCATTCTGTCAGCCGTATCTCTGAAATGAAGTGTAATACAAACAATGAAGGAAAACTATTTTCGAAAGGTTCCTCATTCTGGTCACAATACACAGAGACGGAGGCATTGTCTGACAGAGACGAGATTTCGGGGAAGTGTTGTTGACTTCCCTGTTCCCTGGGTCATGGTGAATGGGCCGGTCAGCGCCCGTCAGATGTCAACAACAGGCGTCATTAATCATTCGTGTGACGTCTACAGGGAAAGAAAGGGCGGCATCAAGTTCCACAGATGAGGTGGTGTTTGGTGGAGGGTAATGGAGGGGTTATTGAAACCAAGACCTCCTTGCTGTAAGCATGTAGTCTATTTGATTTAAACATTGACGTGGTCTTTACATAGTATATATGTAATTATGCTCATTATGGATATTTTTTACGTGAACGACTATTTATTATATTAGTCTGTGTATTTCATCAGAAACGTATTTCCAAGAACCACAGATGTTAAGTCAAACATTTTCAGCAAATGTAAATAGAATGAAGGACTCTCTAATTATTGATTGACTCTCGTTATTACTAATATACTTTTCACACTTATTTTTCCCACCATTATAACCAAAAAACGATGTCTATTGCCCACCATACCAATTGATGGCATGACTCAATACCATTTCAAAACAGAACAGAGCAAAAAGTGCTACAAAGAGAACCCTCATTGGCTAGCTTGAAGGCTGCGTAGTATCTAACTTTTGATTGGTATATCACCCTTATTCTATTCTATGTCATCTGCATATTCATAAGGAAATCGTTTACTATCCCATGTTTGAATATTCATTTGTCTATAGAAATTTTTCCGTAAAATTCTGATTAATTCTACACTGATACCAAAACTGCTTCCATAATCCCTTATTTACAAATCAAGCTCCCAAAGTTATCTTTGCCTCCCTGGAATTAAGTGAAATCAGTCGAGAGATGAGAATGTAGAGGGCCACTGAGTAGACCCCCTAGGTTGTATTTGTAGCGTTTAAGGTTTGTAACTATTATTTTTCTTCTTTTTTTCTTCTTTTTTCTTACAAATAAGTATGTTCTATTGAGGCAAGAAATCAGGTTAATCCATAAATAATAACGATAAAAAGTACTGAGGAGAAAGTAGGGGTGAGGAATAGAACGACTGAAACCTCTAACCTTCTTTGTAAGCTTAGGAAATGTCACCTAGGACGAAATAACGATACATCATAAAACAAAGGAGTACCTAACACATTAAAATTACTCCTACAAGAAAAAGAAGAAAATTAAAAGTACGGTCAAATCCGTCTCGTTCCTTCGTCCCTTTGACCTCCTCTCGCAAAACACTGATGCTTACCGCCCTTCTGTTCGTTTAGTTCATCTTCATAAGAATTAATTCTTTCAACGATTTTTAGAGCAGTAGAAGATTGTCGAACAAATATCAAGAGTGAGTCATTTCTCTCTCTCTCTCTCTCTCTCTCTCTCTCTCTCTCTCTCTCTCTCTCTCTCTCTCTCTCTTGTATATGCAAACAGATTAAGTGACGATCTGACGAAAATCAGGAAGACTTTCCGAGATGCCTACCTTCGTGTGATAATTCAGATGTTTTCATTCAAGGAAATCATGTTTCTTTTCCAGTTCGGGCTCTGTACTTCTAGTTGCAGAAGTTATTCTACTTTCGTTGCGTGTTGGTTCCAATTATCTGTTCCGTTTCAACTAGGGGTTGGGCTTTGAATTTTTTTTTTTAATCCTGGTAACATTTTTTTGTCGGCTTCAAAAAATGCAGGTTTTTTAAGGCCGAGGTAAATATTACGAAATTTGATGTTACATTCGGTTCGTTCCAGAGCATCTGGAATATGACCTGGGGATGGGCACAGATTACGTCTGATGTTCAGTGGCGATTAACCCTATGCGAACTGAAGCTTATATCCCCATGAAGGTTCACCTTTTTTTGAAAATGCGTTGGATACTTAGCCAGAGATCTTATAAATATTGCAGTAACTGATGATACTCCTTTTATAGGGATAGGTTATTTTTATTAAAGAGCTGGCATTGCAACAAATTTTATTGAATTAGAACAATAAGTTCTTCATGAGGGGTTAGTCAGTTAACTTAGGATGACTTTTTAATACCAAATAAAAACTGGAATTATTTATTGTTGAAACCACAGGCACAGTGAAAGCCAGTATATGAACAATAATGACAATAGTTTGCTGCAACTGCGTAAGAGTCTAGTCTATAAAATTGTAAATGGAAGAGGGCCGAGTGATGTCTGTGGTGCTGGAGAACTCATATCTTACTACAAAAAGCAGTAGTTTGGTCTGTCTGTCTTTTGTGTCAAAGCACTTTTCACCGGTGCGGAATCCCAAGAAAGTGCTTAACAGCTGACGGACCAATTTATTAACATTCGGGGTTAAAGAGGGGTGAAGGAGAGAGGGTCTTTCCCTACTCAGTGACTACCTAACTAACCGGACCAAGCCATTACCAAATTGCTGCTGAACATGATAAGTTACGAGTGAAAATGACATCCGGGAAAACTTCCGCCTGTTGGTAGTTGTACGGCCAACAATGAAAAGAAAAGGAAATAAAAAGTTCGAGCGTTCGCTCGGAAAAAAAAATAAAAAAATAAAAATAAAAAAAAACCCTTGTTAGGTAACTGTAACTTAAGAGTACAGTCACATCGTCTGGGGCCGAGGCACCTGGCATCACCGCCCGAGTACCGGGCCCCATTTAACAATTGTTATCTTACAATAGGAGTAGCATAGTAGACTGCTAAAAAAAAAAAAAAAAAAAAAAATAAAACACACACACACACCAGACCCAATGCCACACCTGTGCCCAGGTATATCACTGTCGGTCCTGATTTCGTGCCTGTCCACAGGACGGTGGTTCGATCCCATGAAGGGACGAAATGATTATCAACTAAAAAATTCCCCTTCGGTACATATATGAAAATATATCAATTCCGAGGTAGAGCGAATTAGATATTAAAGGACATTTGTAGCTAGAATGGTTTATATGAATCTTGGTGATGTGAAAATTTTTCATATATATATATATATATATATATATATATATATAATATATGATATATATATAGTATATATATATATATATATATATATATATATATATACTTACTTTCTTTGCACTGGTTCGTGGTACAATGATAATTTACAGGATGCCAAGCCATAATCAATCTTGAGAGAGAAAGAGAGAGAGAGAGAGAGAGAGAGAGAGAGAGAGAGAGAGAGATCGTATCAGTATTGAAGAATCACTTTCTGGTGAAACGAATATCGAGTTCTGTATTCGGGAAATGGCATTACTTAATAGCCTTTCACCTTACATTTCATATAAGATGTACTGCAAAAATTATGTTCATAGAAATGATCTTTCTTTCATGGATTTAAGTCCTGGAGTAAAGGTTAATTTCGTGTCGCGATTATGAAAGACAAATGTAGACTTTGCACTCTTCATCATTTCAGTTCACGAAAGCATTTATTTAAAAGCAAACTTTTTTTTTATCGCAATATAAAGAGATTTATTTTTTTTAATAACTGAGCTGGATTTGTATAAGTATAGAATGAAAACAATGTCGTTCATTTTCCTTTTATTAAGATTTGCTACTCATTTCATGCAGGTCACTTGATTAGCTCAATGAGATACTGGCTCTTGCTCTGCAATATTGAGACAGGAACGACGTCTGTGACCCCAACCTCATCTGTGACGCAAAACAACCTTTTTCTGTCATCTTAGTTATGTTTTTCTTTTCTTGTCTATTCTCCTTTGGCTTGACTGGATGAAACAGGCAATCAGCAAACACACTGATAAGAAACACTTCTACTATAATATGAAGAAATTTGTGAATGAAGAATGTATGCGTGAAATATGAAATACTTTTGAATAGAATAAATTCAGAAAAAATACATGAGAGGTGGGAAGCTAAGAACTTTTGCATTAGAATCTCAATATTTCATTTTTTGAATAAATAAATAACCTCTCTCTCTCTCTCTCTCTCTCTCTCTCTCTCTCTCTCTCTCTCTCTCTCTCTCTCTCTCTCTCTCTCATTATTTTCTATTTTACGTTTTTCAGACGTTGATTCTTTTTTTCTCCTTTTGTATTTATATCACAATCATAAAAATAATGCATAAATATCGAGAAGGGTTTTCTTTTGTATTTCCCATTTACATTTTTCCTTCTACCTCTTCTTCCCATCATTAAAATATAAAAAAAAACATATGAAAAAATTTTCCGCGTCACTGGGGAAGAGAAATGAAACTTGAATCTCAAAAAGACAAAGGTGGATTGTTTTCGACATCATCTACGCCGTGACTGGAGTTTTATGCCTTAGTGAAATTATAGTTAATTGTAGTGATGCGAGAAAATGGAGCATTTAAAGCTTTTCTGCACTTGGTTCAATATCGGGCGGTAATGGGTTAATAATTCTAAATCAATAACGAAAAGGTAATAACTCTAAATGAAGTTATAACAGACAAGTGCTTAAGGAGATTGAATGAATAATTATCAAATCAATATGTGAAGAATAAGTATCCACTGGAAGAATTAAACCCCCTACAAATAGTCATTTTCCTGAGGAAAATGGTTCTTCATAACATTCGAGAGGGAGGTAATTACCTTTGCATTTCCCCTGGGAGATCATTCTCCCAACCTAATTATTGACTTATTTGAACTCTTGTGGTCCGTTAAACCTCTAATTGTTGCCCTTGTGCATTTGAAGTTAACAGACACGACACACACACACACACACACACACACACACACACGTAGAATTGCTTGATACATCATTCATTCGTCCATTAATTTTGAATGCATACATGACTCTATCGGACATTGGCTATTTCCGGAAGTGCAGAAGTTATATTTCCCCACCATCGAGGAAACGCGCACGCATATGCCGTCCCTCGGCTTCATTGGAAGTTCTGAGTAATAAATTCTCCAATTCACTTCTAGGGCTCCTCACAAAAATTACAAATAAATCCGGCAATACATCAGAAAATGCGGATCTTCTATGATCGTGAGGTCTCTGCAGATGATGGATGGAACAAAACCTAGCTACACTTCCCCCGACATTAGTAGCAACACATCAACCTTCTTATCGTACATTCCATCAAGTGCAACAGTGGCTGGAGAATGCTCTCGACCCTACTGAATGGGGTTGGGAATTAAAGAATGGCCGTTTGAGATCAGTTACATCTCTTAAAGAGCTTATGCCACTTTCCCTTTTTCATTTTGTAGTTTGTAAATGTAGAACAGGTCGTGAAGTGAAGAACTGCGAGT
Organism: Macrobrachium nipponense; assembly: GCF_015104395.2. Lineage (NCBI taxonomy): Eukaryota > Metazoa > Arthropoda > Malacostraca > Decapoda > Palaemonidae > Macrobrachium > Macrobrachium nipponense. The sequence continues at coordinate 55,581,702 of NC_061092.1, forward strand.
GACGAATGTGTTGATTCCCTGTACACACATGTGTGGGTATAGTGCTGTTCATTGGTTTAGTAATTAGCTCTCAGTTGATGCAGATGACGAAGGAGATATACATGAATATGCAAAGGAATATAGAGAAATTGACGACGCAGAAGATTCCCAACTGTTACAGAAAAATAAGAAATAACTGAAGAAACATAATAAATCGTGTTCCTAATATATTTCTTTTAAATTAATGCATAGTTCTTTGTGGGTGTATTAGGTGATTTATCAAATGAAGCCATTTTTTGTTTTTCTTAAGGTGTTTGTGTTTGTCTACAAACTTGCAATCAAAACTGGATATATAATAAATGTTTTTCACATAACAATGTCTCGTTGTATGTCACATTGTTACGGTCCTCATTTTTTTTTTTTTTTTGGTAATGTATAATTCCTTGTGTGTATACTGGGCCATTTCATAAAGATGGAGTAATTTTTCTTATATGATATCTAAGTGTTTGTCTAATAACTTCAAATCCAATGTGCATACATATTTCATTCTGATGTTTTTCAAGATTTATTTGATTTATTTTTAATCACGCCCAACCAGTCGTGGATGAATCTCTCTGATAATCTATCTAAAGTAATATCCGTAAAGTCATTCAAGCAGAGGTGATTCAGCAGAATTTTTTTTTATCTTCTACCTGAATACCAGGAAGTTTCTCCACTAGCGAGTGATCTCTGGGAGAAAAACGGATGTAATTTAACACAAAATACGGTCTAAGGACAAACATAAAGCTATATACGTACCTTCGTATAGACTCTCACTGCAATTTCAAAATAGAGATAAATGACGAAGTTGAAATATGTTAGTAATAGGAGCCATTAGGAAATCAAATAGCCCATATAATTTTCCCTCGAAAGTCATGCCATAAAAGATCGGACTTGGCGTATCTGCGTAGATTTCTGACGCTTAAACAAGGAAACGACTCCCGATAGTTTCCAGTGCTATGTACCGACGACATCTTATCTCTGTTAGGTTAGAATAAATTTTTTTTCACCAACTTGGACTTACTTAAAAGCTTTTACCAGATACCATTACCTAAGTGATTGTACCTCATACACCGTTTTCAGCACACTCAGGGGACATTATCAATTTTTACGTATGCCTCCGGCTTACGTTGCGCCCCAATTATAATATAGTGTTTGGAGACTTTTAAGGGATACCCTACATGCTTATATGGTTGGTCTTGTAATCTTTTCTAATACCTTAGAAGTACATTCACATAAAGTAGAGCTAGTGCTACAGAGACAAAGACAAATAATCTCAGAGTAAAATATTTAAATGTGAGTTTTTTAAAACCGAACATGTTTATCTAGGTTTTATGTGTCTGGTCAAGGTCTTAAAAGTAGTCCATGGTAAGGTGTCGGCTATTCATAACTTTCCGGTACTTATTAACGTAAAAGGGGGATACAGCACTTTTGCGCTGTAGTGGGTATTACAATCGTATGTAAATATGTAACTCTTCAATCATGACAGCTCCATTAACAGATCTTACGAAGAAGAGCGTAGATTTATTATGGTCTGAAAAGCATCAACATGCGTTCGATATCTTAAAAGCGGAAAATGCAGCTTACCTAACCTAAAAATCCCTGATTTAAATAAGGAATTTTTTTTTATTGCAACAGACGCCTCAGACCAAGGGGTAAGAGGGATACTACTTCAGTAATATGATAAACAGTTCTTCCCTATAGTTTTTTTTATTCACGTAAACTAAAGCCCTCTGAAAGTAAATATGCAGTAATAGGCAAGGAAGGGCTAGGTATCTTTAACACTAGTACATTTAAGTTCATAATCTATGGCTATCCTGATAAAGTCCTTACTGAACATGAGTCCTTTACCGAGTTTTTCAAAGGCTTTAATCACAGTCCAAAGGAACTCGGTGACAAATGATCATTCAGGTTATTGGAGCCAAGATAAGATATCTACCTGGGAAAGCAAATATCATAGCTGACGCATTATCCCGCAATCCCGCACCATACAGCAAAGAACCCTTAATTGGACTAAAAGATATAGAAACATCCGTGCCTATTGTTAAAACCGTATCTAAACAAGAAAATTCCTTAACCCAAGAGATCGCGAGCATTGAATATCTGGGTCGGAGCGCAGAACTGTTACAAACTGAACAAAGCAAGTGTCAACAGCGATAAGCAAAACAATAAACACCAAACAATAAACACTTCGAAACGGAAACAGGGTCAGTGGCTAGGCAAAAACAATAAACACTTCGAGCAGAAACCCTAAAGCAAAAGTATATTTATAGTATGTGTATCAGAATAATGTAATCAAATGTAATGTTCTATGTAGGTCTGTGACGAGGAAAACCCGAAGAACACAGCTGATGACTAACGACCAGGTATTAGTAATAATCTCTTTCATACCAATCGTCATAAACTGGTTGCATTCCGTCATCCAGTGGTTCCCAAGTATGTCACAGAAAGCCAAATCACTGTTTTACTGGCCTACAATGCTTACAGATATAAAAAGCACATAACTGATTGTAACACGTGTCATGAAAACAAGGGACACACTAAGACACCTGTCAGTTAAGGGCCTATCCTGTGCCAAATCAATCCTTGAAAGAATATACGTAGAATTATTAACGGAATTACGAGTCTGACAGAGGGAATAAACACTTCTTAGTGTTAATAGTTCCTTGACACGTTATATAGAATTAATAGCACTAAAAACAAACACCGCAATGGAGTGCGTTAGGAATATTTATGAGTGCTAAATCAGTAAACATGGAATTCAACACATAATAATCTGTGACTCGGGTGGTGTAAATCAATAATAATCTCCTTAACACGTTGTGTGAATTCCTTTCCATTAAGAAAACCAATAATATATTTTATCGCCCAGAGTCAATCGGTTTGGTAGAATAACTGATAATTAAATAGGAAGTGTCAATGTCTTACGAGTTACAACTCGTGATGTTGGATCCGAACTGGATTATAGCGGCTCTCGCGGTTTTAAATACCTTTATCATTCATATCTCGTATCTGTAGAAATGATACCGCAAGTAGCCTTATACGGTACGCCGCTAGAACACTTTTCCACATATTCAAGCCAACCGTTAATTTATCAAATATATATATAAAAAAAAAGAAATATATAAATAAATAAATATAAAAAATAAAATAAATATGGATACAAGTGGAGTCAATATAATACACTCCGTAAGAAGTCGGAAGGGTTACAAATTATAATAAAAAAGGAATCACGATAAAATCAATAAGCAAAACGTAACCATAGATAATTAAATATCCAAATATATATGCGTAAAGATTTGAACTCTAACTTAACGCTTTAGTAATGACAAATAAGCTAAAAGTTCACATATCCAAAACCTACTGACATATTGTCTGTCCTGGTGATTTATATTCGTAGTCAATGTAAAAAAAAAAAAAAAAAAAATAATAATAATAAAATAATAATAATAATAAATAAATAAATAAATAAAATAAAATAAAAGAGATTTTAAAGTCAGGAAGTCTAGAAGTGAAAATCTTATCTATGGAATAATCCTATATGAATCTTATACAGGGCTAATAATATATATAGAATTTGTATGGAAAACCTTTTTCATATAGTTTGAATAAGGAATATTTAATTTAACATAATTACAATTATGCAGTTTTCCAACATGAAACTAATATATTGTTCAATTTTGGTACTGTTTTTTTTTTTTCAGACATTCTTCTCATGTGGGTCGAGTATTAAAAAACAAAAAAATTTATCCTAAAGTCGTATTTGTTACAGCAAGTAACGTAACTCTTAGCTGGCTGAGAGCAATCTCCTGCCAAGTGACGACGTCATCATTGCCGTATCAGCATTTGTTCCTTTTAACCTCAATAATCTGCTTACACAGGCTTCATCTGTGTGTCGTCTCTGCTTGCAAAACAGATTGACTGGAGAAAGGAATGCTTAGCCCGAACTTCTCATGGGCAAGGCAGACGTTAGGTACAAGTGTCTATCGGTGTGCGCAATGCAACTTTAGCTAAGGAGTTGCAATCATTTTAAAATTAATAACAAAATAAGCAAATAGAATTTCTATAACATCAAAATGAATTAATTTTTTCTGAACCTCATAGACATTTAGAAGTATCACGATATGGATTATCTACTTGCAACATTAGCTTATTACAATCCAGGTAAATCACATTCATGGGAAAATGTTACATTTTCTTGAAAAACCCAAAGTTTATTTAGAAATTAGTTACATAGTGGGTTTTTTTCGTTGCATCTCCTACCTATTAATAATGTTTTAAAAGTTAACCTCAGAGGATGCGCACGAGAAAATTGAATATGAAACTTTTGTTAGGGCACATAGAATCATGATTAATCTTCTCTTTGACTCTTATGTTGCCTGGCAATCTTACAATTAGCTCCGTTTTCCACTTCTTTGTCTAGTAACTTACTACCAGTAATATCGAATTTTCTTTGGGATTCGTATTGAATATCTGTTTATTTTTTATAATTATGGATATTTTTACAGTCCTCATAGACCTGGATAGGTTCACTCATTGTTAATGCCATGGATAAAAAAGTTTGTACAGCGGACTCTTTTGAATTCCAAAATATCAGCGAATTCATGTGGTTAAGTCTGGTCTAAATGGCTCTCTTCCCTCCCCTGTATTTGGATGTCGTCTGAATTTACTTTGCCCTTGTGACAAGTATAATTTCACTTGCAGGCTGATTAATGGAACCTGGTTACAGTATCCTGCAGTACGAGAATTTCACATCGAAACTTCAAGAAATCGTTCGTCGCAGCGGACGACTACAGTCAAGTAACAACCGCCTACAATGTGAAAGGAATTTCATGGACTTCTTCGACCGACACCGTATCTCGTCGTTAATCTCGTTTTAATGCGGAATGCTCCGGCGGCTGTCGGAATCGACTACGAATGGGACATACTTCCGACAATTACGACCCGAAGGATATTCAACTCTACTTTGCTGGCGAAGGACTCGTGCTGGGGATGTTTTTTTTATTCATCGCGAACGTAATCGTGTAGCTTAGGATGCAGAGAATAAGTATGAGCGCAAAAATAGAACGTTGGACCCGCCCAGGCAAATTTTCCCCTTGTTTCAACCCTGTGAAAATAGGCCGTTTCATTGGGTTATAGGTGGTTGTCTGGAACTGTGTAATGGACGAAAAGTTGTTCGAACGTTAGTTAAAAGTGAAGTAGTATAACCTCGGTCATGTATCCTATATATATAAAGTATCATGTATCCTATATATAAATGATCATAAATAACAGAATCGAAATATATTTTTTGCGTGTACGCACTAGGAATCTATATATAAATGATCATAAATAACGGAATCTAAATATATCTTTGCGTGTACGCAATAGGAATCTATTTAAAGTGCACATATATTAATCATAATTATATGAATCCATATACATATGTATAAACAAATCAGGTAGCCTATAATCAATCTGTTACTTTTTATCTTACCAATATCTGCAGTTATATGAGTTAGTATATTGATTAATGTATCAGATATATAACATTTAGCATAAAAATCAACGAATCAATCAGCATAAACATTAATAATTTTTATCAATTCATATATGAAATTTTTTATCAGTTAAATATGTTTTTATCATGTTAATCTTCATTCTATGCAATTATCAGAGTACATTAGTATTTTTTGTAGCATATGTATCTTAATGAGATGAAGTGAAAAACTGTATCATTATATATCCGTGATCACTATTATTTACCAATATCATTGTTTTATATTTTATTACTTGAATCAATTCATGTACACCATGAATTTTTATTTATAATATATATATATATATAATATATATATATATATATATATATATATATATATATATATATATATATATATATATATATATATTCACATAGTGTCTGTATCACACTCCTATAAGTCAAATGCAAGTCAAGTTTGAGTAATATTCAGTAGCTAGCTGGTTTTGGTAGCTGACCGAGCTAATGTAAGTGTTTACATAATAAAAATATGGAATGTTAGTCCATATATATAAAAGATTGCTTGCAGGAATGTGATCAGACTAGAGACGCTAAAGATGACGTATACAATAAGTATGTAGGCTAAATGACATGCCGTCATCTGTGGTCATTCATTTGTTTTGAAACAGTCCAAGCTCCCTGCTTGAGACAACTACCCCGACCTATAATTCAAACGGCCTACGTGATCTGTAGCGTGTCTCGTTTGATTGTGTGTTCGTATGAAACTATGTCATTTGTATGTATGTTCATATGTTCGAACTACTGTCTGTTCCTTCATAACTTGTAACAGAGATGGTAGACAGGAGAACAGAGTTAGCTATCGTCATTAGAAGACCTGTACCTCTTTACCTAAGCTTTATCATGTAGAGGAATAGGATTAGCCATCATCATTGGCAGAAGTGATCAAGCTATCGTTATTAGAAGACTTGTACAATCATATCTGATCTTCACCACGTAAAACTTCAGAATAATACATATAGTTTTATATTTCGTGTTTTCTACAAGAACCTCCTCACCATGAGTTTAACAC
>NC_061092.1:55590770-55603270 GCF_015104395.2 Macrobrachium nipponense
TCCACATTAACCGTTTGGCTGTGAAACAGAAAAAATTCCCAAACATTCAGGAAACTTCGCAACTTGGCGATAGCGCACATCATCGCCGATATCATCCAACTTTGCAGCCCAAATGATGTCATTTTTATGATCTGGCTTCCTGACCGTGTAAATGAAAAAATCATCTGATGAAGCAACAAGGAAAATATAGAATGTAGAAAATCTCGTTATGTGTATATCAGGAATTATTAAAAAAATGATGTGTTATGACACAATCTGTTTTACGCAACGAACTCGTTTCATGGCCGTGACGTCATCTAAAGGGAGTGGCCGTGCGAGAAAGTTTCTCCATCCGTGTGTCATGTTTTACCTCCTCTGTGAACTTTTCATATAATTTTTTGGGGACATTATTGGCCCAATGGGAGGGAACATGGAGAGATGGAGCTTTTCTTCTCAGGAATATTTTTTTTTTTTTTTTGTAATTCAGAGTTTAATTCAGTGCCTTAATTAATTTTCGCTTTTGTCTCGTATGATGATCGAGGTTGCCGGTAGGCGACGTTACCAATGTATTGGGGAAGGGTGCCCCTCTGTACATATACTTACTTTAAGAAAAAAAAAAAGGGGAGTCTGTTTCCTCATAGAACATTAGTTGTTTGATGTTGATAGAAACATGCATAACCTGCAACACAGATATCATTTTTTGAATGTCATATGTGATACTTCAGGTCCCACGAGTTACAATTTGTCTGTTCGGGAGTGAACTCGTTAAACTTGTTGATTGAACAATGGTACAATTTCCAATACAACTAATATAAAGAAAAAATATGCAGAACTATTTCAGGATGCGCTTCCGATTAAGATAAACGCTTCCTAAGGATGATAAAAAGCTTTAGCTATTCTTATGCTTTACATAAACGAGAGAGAGAGAGAGAGAGAGAGAGAGAGAGAGAGAGAGAGAGAGAGAGAGAGAGAGAGAGAGAGAGAGATGTAAAAAGTGCGGGAGAATTTCTGATCCTTGACTAATATTTATTCTGTATTTCCCTCTAGGGAATGTTTACACAGCTCATAATTCATTGTGAAAAAGGTAACGTATTTTAGAGGAATCTAGTAAGTCGCGCACATAATAATAAATTTTTACTCAAGATGGGAGGAATTCTTTTCTTATGTAAAGTAAAAGTAAAACTAAATGAAACACTCACTGAATATTGACGAAACGTATCGTCTCAGGATTTTCAGGCCTCTGTAAGAACCCATTATTCGGATAAAAATCCATTGACAAGGTATATCAAGCCAAAGGTTTTTTTTTCTGAGGTCCTATATAGATTTTAGGTACCCCCGGAAGTTGCTTGAATTTCAAAAAGATCTCACTTCACCGAATCATCTATTTTTCTTAGTCTAAATAGATATTTTTTTAAGAAACCGCATAATACTTATTTTTCAGTTTAATGGTTGTACCTCTAACGGATACTTGCATACCGCCTTATCTTTTATAAGAGCTTATAAAACAAAATAAAATGTGTTGAAACTCTTAAAATTATTCGTTCAAAGAAATTAGTTTCATACAGAGTTAAAACGCTCATAGCAAAAATTCCAAGTGGCTTGCGTTTCTTTTTTATCGTAACTTCTACTTTTATTTGCCTCCGAAACTCGAAACAGTATTTTTAAGTAGAACTTGAAAATAATTCATCTTTGCATTTTGCGATAATTCACGGTTGGATGCTGTTCGAATAATTTTTTTACGCCTTTACCATGAAATTAATTTATCAGAGTCGATTTACTGTTAAATTGATGTTTCCTTAAAATCGTCTCTGCTGACATTTTTGCAGATTTTATTTCAAAACGTATTTTGACAATAATAAAATAATTACTGCTGTTTTCAACTTATTTAGTTGTATAAATGCACTTCGTGACTTGATATGTTATTTCGATTATTTTAATAAGGTTTCTTGTTTTCGGGTTCTTAGCCAATTCAATAAAACACGAGAGTTTCATCAGTATTTTTTGGCTTAGTAGACGACATTAATTAACAGGAAAGGCAAAGGAGATAAGTCTTTACCTTCACTTATCAAATGAAAGAATGCTGAAAATGTTCAATAGACTATAAGAGATCGTAAAAAAATCATTATACCATTTAGTTCACGCATCCTTAAAGTAGAAATCTGTTTTATTCTCTCTCTCTTTGGCCGTCGTTTACGTAAAATAACTATTCTGATTTCCAAAGCATCATACAGTAATCATATTATTCTCTTGCCTTGCATTTCAAATATCTATCACAATGATGAAGCAATGGATTTGTTAGATTTAGATGGAAAGCTATTGAAATCGTGAAAATTGCTACGGCATTTTCAGAAATACCTTTATTTATAAAAGGTATATGAGTGAATATTCTCTCTCTCTCTCTCTCTCTCTCTCTCTCTCTCTCTCTCTCTCTCTCTCTCTCTCTCTCTCTCGCTCTCTCGTCTCTCTCTCTCTCTCTCTCTCTCTCTCTCTCTCTCTCTAGGAAAACAGTACAACGCATTATCTGCCAAATAAAGGTTGATTTACACTCGAAATTATGGGAGTCAGTAATTCTTTGGGTATTGGGATTTCCAGGGGAACGATCACTATTAATCGAATTAGCGAAAAACTTAAAAAAAAAAAATGATTCAACATGAAATCTTGATCCTTATCTTGACAGTTTTATGCAGCTTCCATGATTGCTAGTTCCCATAAGGCTGTTGCGTTAAATATTTTATCCCTATTTTCTTCTTAAAATAGTGTTCATCAACACTTACAAGAATTACAACAAGTTTTTCAGCTCTATGCTAATAGCACTTCTCTAAGATGTATATAAAATATAAAAAAAACTACGAACACTGCAGATATAGAGAAAACATCCAAAACTGTTTTTAAGGTTGTCTTGGTAATCATGTATATATAGATCTACCAGACCAGAACTTCTTTCCTACCCCTACTTTTCCGCCCCTAAAAAAAAATAAACAAGTAAATCCTTTTGTTCTTTCTGGAGTGTGTATTTTTCAAAGACGTCTGTATTGACATAGTGGAAGCGTTGACGCCAAATTTCGAGCTCAGAATGAACTAATAATCGGAGGGACGAGAAAAAATCTTTGGTTTGATCTTAGTTGCAGTCATAGGGAACGATTATACGGAGAATCAAGTGGAAAATTTTGACATTGCAATTATAGAATGGTTCTTGTTTATTTCTGAAGAATTAAAATTTATGTTTGCTTATATATATATATATATATATATATATATATATATATATATATATATATATATATATATATATATATACATACATACAAATACCCTACCCTTTAGTATCTAATTCACTCTACCTCAGAATTATTATATCTTCATATATGTTAACTGAAGGGGACTTTTTAGTTGATATTAATTTCGTCGGCTCCCGGACGCGAACCTAGTAACCCAGAAATCTGTACGTACAGTGAAGCTCCTTTAACCACACAGCTACTTTAGGTTGCTCTCATGTCCATGTTGCTCTTAATCTGTCTCTTAGTGTTATTCCCATCAGTATTCTTTCCATAGCTCTTTGAGTTGTAATTATTTTGTTCTAAGGCTTTAGTAAGGCTCGAATTTTCTGATGTTTAAGTTAATACTGGTAGGACTATATGATTAAATACTTTTCTTTTTAGAGAAAGTGGTATTTTACTTTTCATATTCTCATTTTGTTTACCACAAGCTCTCTATCCCATGCTTATCTGTCTTTTAATTTTGGTCTCATTTCTTGGGGAAACATTAACTGTCTGTACTAAATACGTATTCATTAACAATCTTTAGAGGTTCTTCCATAATTGTCTCTCTGCCTTTTCATTAAACATTGTCTTAGTTTTACTCATATTCATTTTCAGTCCTACATTTCTGCTTTCTCTATTCATATCTTCTATCATCTTTTGTAATTCCTCCCCTGATTCACTGAGTAGAACTATGTCATCTGCAAATCTTAAGTTGTTAATGTATTCCCCATTAATGTTGATTCCTACAATTTCCCAATCTAAATTCTTAAAAAACTTCTTCTAGGCACGATGTGAATAATTTAGGAGAGATGGGGTCTCCCAGTCTAACTCCTTTTTCTCAATCGGAAATTTCTCATTAAGTTTATGTAGATTTAGGATTGCTGTACCACCCATATAGATATCTTCAAGTGTTCTAACATAAGACTCATTTATTTCTTGCTTTTGAAGAGCTTTCATTACTGCTGAAGTTTTAACAGAATCAAAAGCTTTCTCATAGTCTACAAATGCCATATATTGTGCTTTGTCATATTCTGTTGATTTTTCCTTTAGCTGGTTAATTACATGGATATGGTTAGTTGTTGAAGACCTGCTTTAAAACCTGCTTGGTTAAAGTCTAGCTGTCTTTCTATTCGGCCAAATATAATCATTGTAAATATTTTATACATTACTAAGAGTAAACTTATTGGGTGGTAATTATCATATCTTTTGTGTCCCCCTTTTTTGTGAATTACTATAATGATAAATTTTTTCCAAGCTGTAGGTTAGAGCATTCTTGCAAGAATTTTCTGTGAAGTTCAGCGAGTTTTACTATTATGAAATCTCCGCCAGCTATTATCAAATCAATTGTTGGGCCATCTTCTCCTGCTGCTTTGTTTCTTTTTATGTCTTTTAATGCTTTGTTTACAAGCTCGTTTAAAGCAAATATCAGTTGGCGCTCTGTTCCAAGTCTTCTTTTCATCAACTTGATACATCTTCCCTTCTTTAGTTCAATTTTGGTCTGATTGTGTTTATGAATGTCTTGGGATTTTAGATTGTTTATGGTTTTGGATAGTTCTACTAGTTATATTTCATTTCTCTTATTATAGATTGTTTATTTTTTTCTTAGAATTAGATTTTCTCTTTCATTCCTTAGATTTGGACAGATTTTACTTCTCACCATTCTATGGTTGCTCGACTTTAACTTGTTTAACAATGTTACATCTTCAACTAAATTACCTTATTTTCTGAGAATAAAATCAATTTCGTTTCTCCGTTTGGGCTTCCTTATGTCCATTTTCTATGTTCCTTTTAGATTGTTTCTTTCGTCAAATTCTATGAGCATGTTTCCTCTGTCATTTCTTGTGCCTACTTCGAATTAACCTACAGGTGATTTCCTTTTAGTCTTTTGTTTTTTAAAAAGATATCTCCAGATCTTCATGAAAAATTTCCATTTCTTCCTCTGTATGGGATGTTGTTGGAGCATACATTTGAATGATCTTCAGTTTATACTGCTTATTTAGTTTGATAATGAATCCTGCAGTTTATTTAGTTTGATAATGAATCCTGCAGTTTTATCACTAATTCTATAAAATTCTTCTGTTACCTGAAAGAATTTTATTAATAAGAAAACCCACTCCATTTTCTTTATTCCTTCCATGCCCTCTGAAGCAAAATATATGACCCTTTTTTTATCTCTATATAAGATTCCTCATTTCTTCTAATTTCACTCAATCCTATTATATCCCAATTTATTTATTTCAGCTCTTCTAGTAACACAGCCAGATCTTCTTCCCCAGACAGAGTCCTGACATTGTGCGTTGCAAGGTTCAGTTTTCAAATGTTGCCTGTTTTAGTCCAGAGATTTTTAGCACCCCTGCGGTGGGACGTATCTGCCTGCCACATTGACCAGTTGTTCCACTGTTGTTGGGGACTGGGGGTCGAGACTGTTACTTGTATTCATGTCTGGGGTTTGGCATTTTTTCATCACCACGCTGACCACTGTGGATTGGTGATGGCGGGAGACTTTGGTCTGATCACTCACAGCAAACCAACCTACCATGAGTAGCCCTGACTAATACAGCTTTGTTGATCTTGGCGATACACAAACTCTTTCACTACGTTAAGGTATCCCCACTTAGAAAGGGGTATATATATATATATTATATATATCATATATATATATCTATAGTATATCTATATATATATATTATATATATATAGATATAATATATATAATATATTATATATCTTATATATATACATCTTATATATATATATATAAATATATCTAGATATAAAAGATGTAGATATATATATATATATATATCTATATATATATATATTATATATATTATAGATACTATATATATATCTATATATATATATATATATATATATGTATGTATGTATATGAGTTTTATCACATTACTTAAGCTACAAATGTCTTTTAATATCTGAATCGCTCTACATCGGAATTAATACATTTTCGTTAACCGGAGGTGAATTGTTTGGTTGATAAGAAATTCGTCAGCATAATTTACATCGAGAGTGGGATAACTAAAGTTCTCTAGCTTCGGGGATACCTGGTGACCGTAAAACAGAGATCTCCAATTTAATTGACAGGCCAATGTGTACAATTTGTAAGGAAATCTGATTCGATATTTAGAATGCATACAAGCAAGCGAGAGGGTTACCTGAAGGAACTTGTTTTGTCTACTACCAAACAAATACAAATGGATGGAGTCTATCCACTTGTGTTATATTGTTAGAGAAGTAGGGTAAGCCTCTTCTCTTGTAAAAATGTGGTAATAATTGGAATTTAATATATCTAAATTTGGGGTAGTCTTTCGTGTATACCTTTGGGAAAACTGACATGACGGGGAAACCAAACTGTTAGGATTGTAGGTAATAGGAATTCGGTTCGTAATAATGTCGCGAAATAAATTGCGACTGACTTACCGGTTCGTGCCTGATGTAAAGTGGCTGATAGTCTTACCTTTGGGGATAGGCTCCAGCCCGTGCACAAGGACAACTTGACTAAAAACACGTCTTGAGTTTTACAATTTTATATCAAAAATAGGTTATTTACGCTCATATTTACATACTTAAATGATACCTATCGCCCTTACGTTACAACAATAAGAAGCATTGACACGCGGCCACCAGATTCTCGAAAATCTCGCAAAAAATCGCTATCTTCAAACAAAAATATACATGAGTACGATTTTGAGCCACTCCACTGTTACGGCAAACGTTATTTTATCCTTTGAATCAAAGATGGCAAGGATTACTGATATACATGTATGTCACTCACAATTCACGCTTCTCAAGTCGAAATACGTGATGGGTATATCAGATTGAAGAGGACGTTATGGGCGATGAAAAGGGGGTCGTGGGGTGACGAATTAGTCTTTTATCGTAACTTCAAAAAGATTCCTAAGGATTTATTTCCTTATGGGGTGACAAAATAAACACAAATCAGTATTTAAGTGGACTCTTGGTGGGTTTCAATTTAATTGCAATAATAAATGTCTCGAAAAAAATAAAACTATCAAGACCCATCTCGTTCTTGTAGCCAATCGGCATACGTGGAATTCCTTACGTATGTGGGACAGGCAGAAAATAGTCATGGAAAAATAGTACACATATTTTTTCACGACAAATAATATCATATATTAACAAAAATAATATAAAGGACAACAACGCAAAACAAAACAGGATACAATAATAAAAATAACAACAATAATAGTAAAGTTCTCAACCATATGCAGACTTTGTAAAGGTAAAATCATATATTGCCATTATCACTTAGAATACCCATAAAAAATAAATTCTGGATTAAAGTAATATTAGCAAGAAAGAATAAGAAAATAAAACATTTTTCGTTTCCTTTTCTTCCTGGATAACTTTTCATTTATATTTATTCAGAGAGTTCTATAATTACCACGCACAATAAAAACTGTATTTGTTAAAGGAGGAAACGTTTCACTTTATTTCATTTCTTTTATTTTTTTTTTTTGCTTTCATGCATATTAAATGTTGCTCTAAAAGTAAATCCCTCCGATGTGATATTTGATTACAGTTACTGAAAAGAAACAAAATATATAATATTATAATGTCAAATTAAATTGTGTATGCGCACAAAGAAAGCAAGAAAAAAGGAATGTCCTTTGAAAATGGCTCAGAAAGGCAGTGACAATAACTGAAAATGACCAGGTATAGCAAACTAATTGCCAATATTTTTCTTATTTGTTTAAATTAACATTGGGTCTAAGTATCATTTAATATTAATTTCCTAAGAGAGAGTTGAGAAATTCTCCCGTGTCTCAATCTATTCTAGATGTTTTCCATCCTTCTTATTTTGGAGGCTGACGTTATTAAGAAAAATTGCTACTGATTTCTCGAATAAAAAAATAATTATATCGTGGTAAAAAAAATTTTCATCAGCAATCTTTTCATAGGATAGTGAGGTCATTGTTAATGTCCGAGAATGATATGGTTGATAGGACGTGTTAAGAAACATTATAGGTGAATGACATCAGTTTTCAAATTAGGAGATTGCTAAGTAAATAGCGAATGATTTTCGTGTGTGTTGCATGTTCAAGTAGATAGTAAGATTATGTATTTCACCCATATTTTTTTCGATACGTTGACCTAAATTCTGTGGACTAAAAAGAAATAGAAAAAAGTAAAATAAAACTTAATATCAATCAATTACTTTGCAAAAATATACTAACAAAGTCTTTCACTAAGTTTTCAAAAAGACAGTTGCTAATATTAGACCAGCACAGCTACCATAGTAAATTTCGACGACTTGTCCCGCCTCTTGGAATTTGTTTTTTCATATGTATTATATATAACTTTTGCTAGATCTGCATTAAACAAAACATCCGAGAGAGAAATATGTGTTAAAATCTGATGTCTCCCAAGGAACAATGCAATTTGGTCATGCCATTGAAATACTTTCCAAAAATAGATTTTCCCTGCTGGTTATATTGTAAATAAAAGTAAGCATGTCGACTATTCGTTTCATCTGTATTACCGTTGGAGAAGATCTGTAGAACATCGTGTCTGTTTAGTTGAGATTTTGAAGGTTAACGCCTTTTTTCCATTATCAATATTCTTCGTGTGGTAAGTACTAAAGCACAAATCACTGCTAAGAAATGGATCTGCCTTTCAGGCTAGATCCTGCAAAGTACATATTACGACTATAACTTGCAACATTAGATAAATCGATAAATAAACGTCATTGCCTATTAGTAACAATTTCTTCTATATTAGTAGAAATGTAAATCAATGTATTACTGGCTGAGATTCATATAAGAGTGAATTCATCCATCATCATGTCTTGATATAAATCATATAGAATCCATTCTTCTTCTGCAAATGTTAACTATTAAGAGGTATTGATGACAAATAATAGCACAGCGCATGTGATGAAAGGTAGCTGTCCTTGTCCAATTTGGGGAAAATCAACAGATTGTTGATATAGCATAAGATACCCAACTTCCAACCCCCAAAAAATTATCTGAACGCTTCAAAATGAATTTTAGGAGGGTGTTTGCTTCTCCACCGAGTGGAAAATATCGTCACGCGCAGCGAATACCCAAGTAGCTAACATTGTATATTGTATATCAAAGAGAACTGATGAAGTATCCAATGTGGCTATATCAATCATACAACCAACCGCCTCAAAATGTATCCATAATATCGGAGAAGCCAGCAAGCCAGAGTCACTCTTAAAAAAAAAAAAAAAAAATTGTGAAATTGATATAATTCCGACACCCCCTGGATATTTCTATGCAAATTCTGCTCGATGATGAGGCATTCTTTGATTGTATTCCTTTCAGCGTGCTAACTCCCTCACATCCTCACTTCACTGACTACAGGACCCATTTTGACTCACAATCTTCAATGGTGGTACGCTGCCACCAATGCTTTATATCTTCATATTTAGCCATGTGACTGCAATAAGAGTTAACTGTGTGGCATGCTACCAGCAACAACCACTCAATTAACACGAAATGGGAATACCTCAAACGCAAGAGAAAACAAAAATAATATAGACGAGGAAAGATGTGTCAACTCTCAAATGACATTAAAATTTAAAATATTTAGTTTTATTCGTTTGCTATTGAAAGATTTTCAACAGGCAATTTAGATTTATGTTTCAGTCATTGAGCATTAATTTCTTCTTTTCTTATACGTCTAAAGCCTGGACTTACAACATCGAGTTTGGCTTACATGTTTAAAATGCTAATAATTGTCTTTACACATTTCATAAGCAAGATCTTGGCATGTGTTTGCTGATTTTCTATTTGTTTTTATATAGACCTAAAATCCGTTTTATTATATGATTGCATAATCTGATCACTAATAGGTAATCGGAAAATTTCATTTTCCACAAGTCGTTTTACTCATGCTGCAAAAAGAAACACTTTCATGATCAATGCAGAGAAAAGTTTAATAATTCTAAAAACAATCTAGTCAAGCACCTTCACCATTTCTAAGGAAATCCGACAACTCTGATTTACATCTATGAATTACTCAACAAAGACCCCGGTCATTAAACTGAAAACACAAGGAAGGGAATAAAATTTAAAACTATTACATTTCGGTTTATGAAATGCAATCTCATCGTTTTTCCAGCTAGCATGAGAAAGAGGCCTATCTACTGCAGCATGAACAAGCATAAATTTCATTCAGAAGTACGGCAGAGAGGTCTATATGCGCTTGGCCAAAATGTCCCAAAAGGCTCAGTGTAATCGATCTCTAGTATTTACTCACATGAATCGAAGAGTTTTCTGCTCCCGTCTAACAGAGGGTTTTCTTTTTCTTTTATTACTTCCCGTTCCTCCTCATTCATGAGAAAGACATTTGACGCCAACTCTCCTACTCTATCAATAAGGACATCTTTGAAATGTTCACAGTTCAGAATTACAAACACAGCTGTGAGAAAACTTTTGAATTCACTGTTCAGATGTTTTTCACCATATTTCTTCTTACAAAGGACTTTATCAGTCTATGTCATAACGGTATTAAAATTATATTATTCTCAAATGTTCTTGAAGTATTACACAAAACAAATATGATAGAATGTATAATCCAGGAAATTTATGGCAAGTAATAATCATAAAAGTTCAAGTTGAACTTTTGTGGTTATTAGTTGCCATAAATTTCCTGTTTCAAAGACACGAATTGGTTGTCACGAAGATGGGTTGTTACCGACACTAGTACAAATACCTGCTTTCGACGGGGATCTGTACAGCAGAGTCGGTATCACCCTATTCCCTCTAGAGATAGCTATAGGCGCGTCATTGAAAGTCGTAGGTCTTCGAGTCAGCGGTTCGAGCCCATGAGATGATGAACCACCTATGAAATATAAGCCCTTTGGTTTGAATATGCACAAATTATATCCGAGATAGATTGAATTGGATAGTAAAAGTCATTTGTAGCTTAATGTTGTTGATATACAAAGTATATATATATATATATATATATATATATATATATATATATATATATCTATATATATATATATATATATATATATATATATACATATATATATATATATATATATATATATATATTATATATATATATATAATATATATATATATATATATATATAGATATATTACATATATATATATATCTATAATATATATTATAATATATATTATATAGTATATATATATATATTAATTATATATAAAGGAGCCCACAATAAAAGCAAAATATAGAAGGTAAGTATACTTTATTTCAGAGACTACTGCCTCTCTCTTTAGGTACGTAATGAATGACAAAAGTTACAGAAAAGGCAGTATTTATACCAAACGATCCATCCACAAGTAAGCCATTTAACTAGGTCACCCCAGGTGATAATTTCTCTTCCTTCAACCAACACGTAAAAGATGAAAGAGAAATTATCAACTGGGGTGACCTGTGGATGGATCACTTGGTATAAATACCAGTTGATAATTTATCTTTAATCTTCTTAGGGGTTAGATGATGGAAGATTTTATCTATGATATCCAAATCCCAGATGCCCTTTGGAATGTTCATTAACATTCTTTGTTTAATCAAGGCTGACTCCACCATCTGGCTTTTGTACCAACATTTGTTGCTATAGATTATGCGTGGCAAATTCCAGTATATTGTGCGGTTATGGTTATTTATATGGTTAAAAATTTCTGAGCTCAGTTGTCCATACGTAACTGATTGTTTATGTTGTACTAATCTCTCGGGGAATCGTTTTTCCAGGATAACTGATATAAGATTGGTCACAGTCCAGGCATGGGATTTTGTATTATCCTGTGTCTTAGGGGATTGGCTTCTCTTGGACGTTAATCAGGGATTTAGCTCGGGTATTTGGCTTGGTAAAGGCGAAAGGGTTGGTTTTTCTGAGAGCCTGTGTCACCATCCTAATCCTGTCCACGTGTGGGATTTTTTACTTATTGTTGGGTGTGTCTCTGGTCTTGTCTTAAGGTCTGAGTGGTACTCCCTCTTTATGAATCTTAGGAAGGCCGTACATGATCCCGTATGTAGAGCCTGTAACGAAAAGGTTTTGGAAGGTGTTTTCCTCTATGATGTTCTCACGTTTCAGTACTCTGAGGATCATGTACGGCCTTCCTAAGATTCATAAAGAGGGAGTACCACTCAGACCTATACTGTCTTCATTAAACACGCCCAGTTATAAACTTGCCAAGTATCTGGTTCCATTGTTGGAACCGCTCACCAATAATGCTTATAACGTGAAAAGCGCTGCTGATTTCAAGG
>NC_061092.1:55608270-55615770 GCF_015104395.2 Macrobrachium nipponense
AACTCAAGAAGGAAACAGAAGAAATGATAACAGCGGCACCAGATCAGGCCCTAAGAACCAGATATATTCAAAGAACAATATATTATGGAAATAACATCTCACCCATATACAGGAAGTGAAATAAGAAAAACGAAACTATAAACTACATAGCAAGCGAATCTCCGGTACTAGCATAGAACCAGTATAAAAAATAGACATGATTCAGTATCAAAGGTCCTCCATTGATAGCTACCTTCCAGTAATAGTAATAAGTGGTACGAGCACCAACCTGATGAAGTGATAGAAAACGATTATGCAAAGATCCTCCGGGACTATGGTATCAGAAAAGATAAGTTGATACGTGCAAGTAGACCAGACATGACGTTGATTGACAAAACCAAAAATAAAGTAGTATCACTCATCGATGCCGCAGTGCCATGGGACACCAGAGTAAATGAGAAGGAAAGGGAAAAAATGTATAAGTATATAGCACTGAAAATAGAAATAAGAAGGATATAGGATATGCCAATGGAAATTGTATTCATAATCATAGGGACACTAGGCATGATCCCGAGATCCCAGAATAGGAACCTGGAAAAATTAGAAGCTGAAGTAGCTTCAGGACTTGTGTATAAGTGTGTGCTCCTGGAAACAGCGCACATAGTAAAAACAGTGATGGATTCCTAAGGAGGCAGGATGCAACGCGGAACCCCACCCAACCAAAAAATAAATAAATAAATACATAAATAAATAATAGTAATAATAATGATGATGATAATAATAATAATACTTCTTAAGGAGAGTTTTTGTTCAGATGGAATCATGTAAAGTCAAACACCCAATGAATGAAGACTTAAAAATATCAAACTTGTTTTTATTGAAAAAATATTTTAAATTTTTTTGTATTTTAATAAAATCGTGTTTAAAAAATATAAATTTGTTATTGTATACTTTTTTAGTTTTGACAGAAAATGTAACTGATTTATGATAGAAGCAAACGAAACTGATATCCTGTCTAGCCAAAAAATGTTTGAAAAGTCCGTATAGTTTTTGAATTATTCTACCGAGTCAAAGAAGTTGTGAAAAATCCAGAGTTTCGAACAAATCCGGAGATACTGGGTAAGGGACAGATAGGGTCACTAGAGGTCACTGTTGACCTACTGAATCATATAAGGTTGTATTGTCATCTAAACTGAGTAACCATGCAAAATTTCAAGTCCATCGGACGAAGGGAACAGGTAAAAAATTCAGTGACAAGACTTGACCCAGACAGACAGGCAAAAAAAAAAAAAAAAAAAAAGCTAAATAAAACTATATAAAAAAAAGTTACATATGTGAAAGCTACCGAACATTTGGCAAAAGAGAACAAATAATATTTGATCATATCAATAATTTCACATATGGGCCTACAAAATAAAACTTAAAAAGACTCATGTATGCAATAAAACAAACTACCAAATAAAAAGGAACATAAACGTCCTTTAAAGGGCAAATCTCTCTCTCTCTCTCTCTCTCTCTCTCTCTCTCTCTCTCTCTCTCTCTCTCTCTCTCTCTCCTTTATGGATATTCCTATAAGGAACCAATTACGACCAATTCTCTTTTACAGGATTCATTAAACAACTGCTATATATTTCATTATTTTAGCAATACTGTTCTAGATAAGGAAGTTAACATTTGCTATTGCCAGGAAGTGAATTGCTTCAAATATGTCTTTAAATATCTCTAGAATTTAGTGGCCAAAATATGCATCTAACAATTTTGTAATTTTGTGCAATTGTAAGACTTTTTTTTAAGGATATTACTTTCAGGTGTTCATAAAAATTATTTGAATGTGCAGTAACAAAAGCCCAACACAAAAAGCAAACATGCGTAAAATATGTATGTACATGTGTTTGTGTTTGTTTGTGGGTAACTGAATACTGTGGGTATGCAATGGGAAATCTCTTTTTATACAAATTAATAAAATGGCAATCTATTACAAAAATGTCCCTATTTGTATTTTTTTTCCTAAATGTATGTAGTTTTTTTATTGTATAATAAAAACTATGTTATTTAACCAGAAAATTAATTTTCATGATTTTGCTAAGGAAAAAAAAAATATTATGAACTTTATGATCTTTAACATTATGAGTCATTGCTTTAAAAATGTCATGGTAGCTGTTATTTTTTCTTTATTCCAAACGACATCTTTACCAAAACGTAGTAGCTTTTCGAGGTAAAGCTTTGCAATGTAGCAAATAAGCAGCTTCCTTATGTAGTAATTGTATCGTTTATAGCAGAAGTAAAGTATCCTTTCTGACAAGAAATTGTCAGTCAAGAACCAAGTAAATTCAGGTTATGCAGTAATGTGTGTCTTGTTTTATGAAGGTTCATTGATACCCCATTAAATATTTGTTTACTGATTTATTAAACATTTCCGCAAGTGTCTCAATAATAGGTGCAACTAAGTCAATAATTTTCCAAAGAAAGCGAACCAAGAACGGACAACGTCAGCGTTCCCACGCCCTAAGGAAATTAGAATACGAAGATTCACAACACCGGACTCAGTCAAAGGCGAAATACATCAGCTTTATTTTAGTGAGCGGATGAACTCTTACATATCTGTACTCGAATCTTAAAATCCCCCACTGCCGTTGTAACTAAAGATTTTCCCAATAATAAAACCACCCGCTTTTAGAACCGATCCTGGTTGTTTTTTACGACCATCGATAATCCTACAGGTTTTTGTTGTTTAAAGTATACTAAAGCTCGCAAAAGGTTAACCGTCACTAAAGACAAGACGTTATAAGAGTCTACTCCCAGGTCATAATACAAAACGCTCAAGAATGGAATGTTAACACGAAGTTCATTATTATTTATCATGGCAGAGTAATGATAAAATCACTTTTTTTCATAGACTTTCAATGCCACATAATTTCTTGGCAGAATGAAAGAAATACTCAAAGTCAAATCCCTGGCTGAAGCGGAGCTTAACTTTGGAATCAACAACAAATGAAAGTCAAACAACAAAACGATCTTTAACCAGAGATACAGAGGGCTTTCATTTTCGAAAATGAAAGCGAGACTGTCGCGATCCATGTGCAGATCATCTAATCATAGAAAAAGAATCCCCACTGAAAGTTCTCTATATTTTTATCGAGACGACTCTTAATCTGTTTACATTTCAGACTCCCTTTATAATTCATTGAAAGATTGGTCTCTCTCTTCTCTCTCTCTCTCTCTCTCTCTCTCTCTCTCTGTCAACAACGCTTTCGAGATGCAATTGTTACGTAAAACTGCACATGGCAAGTGTTTCCATCAAACTTTATTCATTGCGAGCAATTGCTTCATCTCTGAATCCAAACAACAGAGAGAGAGAGAGAGATCACATACTCACCTAGAAATCAAAGGAATTGTGGATTGACAATTTTCTTTACTGAGAGAGAAAGAGAGAGAGAGAAATGGATTAAGCGTACATTTGTTTGACAATTTTCTGCTGCTCTGAACATTCTTGTGGCATTGGTTGGTATGGTTAACAACTGACAGGATAGCCTTGGAAAATAACAGAAGGGTCTGGAACATCAGTGTTCTGGGAGAGGTTAAAACGTCAGGGGTATAGAGGGGGATTTGTTTGTGCCGAGCTTGTCTTTATTGTAGGAGTAATTTATAATGGATTTTGTGTTACTTATTTTGTGATGTAGAATCATTATATAGGGAGTTGCTGCAGAGGTAAATTGCTTTCTTTAATATTTCTTTCCTGCTGTGATCTCTCGTCTTACAAATGCTGCAAGTTTCAGTTCTTCTGTTCCTCAGCCTTACTTGAGTCCTCATACAGCTATTGCAAAGGAATCCTTAATCAAGAACCTTGAATACAAACAAATAAATCCATGGTAGACCACCAAGTGGTTTTCTAATCTCGATAGCTTAATATTATTTCGAGTTAATTCAGTGCCATTTAGTCAGGGATAACCTTGGGAATTTAAATAGTAACAAGATGAGTTTGGACGCATTTTTGAGAACCATTTTAGAAGGAAAACGGAAGCTGGAGGCAAACCTGATTTGGTCAAATTTAATAGTACAAATTCAAATCAGTAAGGTTCGTAATGGAAAATGAGGTATTTTAGTAATATGAACTGAAATCTAAATTAAAGCACAGGAGGGGAAATTATTTGATCATGAATACGCAAATAACATTCGGGAGAATTTAGATAATAGATACGAAAGGAAACTTATATACACTTCATTCATGTTAGTCTATTGAAGCGATGGTATATATTCATATCAGTTAGTAATTATGATATGGAATGGGGCCTGTTTTCAGATATCATGATTTCTATGATCTAATTTCAAAGGGTAAGTTAGAAAAGAAAATCGGTAGTATAAACACCATTCACTCTAATAGAAGATATGAGTGCTGCAATTAATATATTCATGAATAGATATTCGTTCAAGTAAATTAAAATCAAACAGTGAGCATAGTTATGCAACAAAAGACCATACAAGCAGCTCTTCGCGAAATCTCTCTCTTGGCTAAAGGTTGCCGAAGAATTGGGACTGAATGTAGAGCCTCTAAAATCACTTGATTCCCTCATTGATATTTTACATATTTATTTGCCGTGATCAAAATATCAAAATATCATCTGATTTTCTCGCTAAAGATAAAGGAAAATGACTCTCAAAGTCTGTTTTGAGAGTAATTAGGCTCCATTCTTTGCAGCTTCCTAATGCAGTAGTGATGAAAGGAATTTTAAGTAGGCATTCATTTTGATTAATAGTTCAATAGCAAAGATGTTGTTTAGTAAATATAACAAAATATAGAGGCTGCAGTAGATATCAATATGGAAATCGCTATTATGATCTTGTGTGCCAAAGTGAAAGAAAGTTATATTAAAATAAAACGGTCAAGGACAAGGAAATAACGAATTAAATAGAGGTATAATCAAAGATGGAATTCTATCGCATCTTTCTATTCAGCAATTCGCTCAACTATAAACAAAGTTGGAATTTTTTTTCCTCTTTGCTGAAGAAGACAACTGTGATACCTATCTACGAAACAGACGTTGACATTTTCATTTTTTCTAATGAAAGTTTTCCATTATTATTGTCAAAGTAGTTAAGCAATAACAACTATTAAGGAAACTTTTATATGAAGGCTTTTGAATAACAACAGTTTTCCTTAACTTCTCAATGATCATGAAGTCTTGGAAAATATATCTAGACGACTGAATGCTAAAGATAATTTAGATATTTCCACAGAAAAAAATATAAGTTATGCTGCATTTATTCTTGGTCATTTAAATGGGCTACTGGCTTGCCCAAAGATTAGAAGTCTTAATGGAATCTGTCTAAATTGAAAATTTAGCCTTCTTTCACAAAACTTTTAGTTTCAATAAAACGTTCATTATAATTAGCAGTTTTTTTCAATAAAAGGTTTAATTAACCTATATCTTTATACTTACTGTAAAATGAGGCTAAAAGTGCCTCGTTCCTAGGTACTAAAAAAAACACACATTAGAGTAAAACTGTTAGAAGTATCATCACAGGTACATATTTTTAATTCACATCTGACTAAGAATGTGGTTACTTGCAAATGGTTCCGACAGAGACCTTAATCACTCTAATAAAGAGACATCGGTGGGATCAGAATTAATATTCGTTGTTAGTAACTCGGGCTCACGACAGTTAAAGACCCAAGGTGGCAATTTGATTAAATTTGAGCAGACAGGCCGTGGCTCTATATTAAGCCTAATGGATGGTCTATCGGTGTAAATGAGGGATCGTCGTTCTGCGGCACAGAATTTAAAGATGCTTCAATGTTATGTATTTGCTGTAATGTTATGTATTTTCCCAAATCAGACCTGATCAGAAGCAGCCAGTAACAATTACCCTGATTTCCTTCTTAATGACAGATAGTCTGCGTCTCCAGGATGTTTGCTCTCTCTCTCTCTCTCTCTCTCTCTCTCTCTCTCTCTCTCTCTCTCTCTCTCTCTCTCTTCCTCTCTCTCTCTCTCTCTACAACAGTGCTTCAGATTGTTAAACACCGACGGTAATGTGCCCGGGCTAGAGAGAGAGAGACAGAGACAGAGAGAAGGAGAGAGAGAACTTTACATTGCCATAACGCTCAATATAAGAAGGAGTTGATTTAAAGGTTTCGGCAAAAAAGATGAAGATAATTTCCATTCACTAAGTCGTTAAATTTACCTTATTTAGAGACAGTGAGAAATGAAAGGATGTTTGCCATAATCAGGTAATCCCAAGCGAAGATCCCAATATTTTTAATTTCAAGTTATCAGATGATAAATAAAAGAGCGTACCAAAAGTATATGAAAAGACCCGTTGTTCCTTTTTGTGTTAAGATACAAATCTCTTCCGAGCCCTTCCTTCTCTGCTTTTCACCCCTTCCCCAACCCCACCCCGAAAGCCTTTGTGCTGATAAACTTGAGTGCAATTTCCTCTCTTTTCTCGTTGTAAAATAAATTAATATTTTTTTACCCTTTTTCCTCAAGATCCTGGTAAGACTTATCTATCCTTAAGGCAAGAGCTTTTAGGGTAATTGCAGGCTGTTGGTGACCGAGTTTGGTTATGAAAAATACAAATAAATAAATAAATAAATAAATACTGCACCGCTCCTCAATAACTTTCAAAATAACATTTTCATTTGATGGCGAGAACTACCTATAAATCACAGCATTATAGGCTCAATCTTCTTCATTTGTTGCCATTTGAATCGTTGTCTGAAAACTTCTACGGCAGACAATTCTTAGAACAGATAGGGATTCCAGATTACTTTCACAGATATCGCATTTACTAAAACTTTTCAGGATTAGCGTCTTCTATTTGCTGAAATATTATATCTGTAGCATTTTCTTATTGTTTCTTTCAGTTCTCTCTAGTCTTGGCAATGGTTCTCTCTCTCTCTCTCTCTCTCTCTCTCTCTCTCTCTCTCTCTCTCTCTCTCTCTCTCAGCTTTGTCTTTCTTTTGCAGGGAAGCAAGTAAATAGCCTTGAAGACTTGTTCTGTATAAACTTTTGCCGTAATTGACTAATCATGATTGATATATATACATACATATATATATATATAAGCTTGATGATAAATAACAGCGCCAAGACCCGGAAGAACATTCGTTATTAAACGAGCTTTCGAGGTTTAAAACCTCATCTTCAGGCTGAAAAAATGACAAGGATGAGAAATCACTAAAAATTACATTAAAATGAATTGACTTATTAAAAGCTTCACTAAAAACATAAAATAAAACGAACATCACATACAAACTAAAAATTAAAAATTACGAAAAAACTAAAACAAAACGCAAAAAATACAAAAACAGAAATATATGTACTACATATACATACTGACATGTATATGGTTTAAATTTTGTTGAGGAGATCCGCTTTCCTCACGAAGATATATAACTCTTATATATTACAATCCTTACCGAGAAATAGGATAACGATGTCCTTCTTATCCCGGGACAGGAACCTGTGTCTCAGATTCCCAAGAATACGACCTTCGACCAGCAAATGTCTCACAATCAAGGGC
>NC_061092.1:55618270-55664610 GCF_015104395.2 Macrobrachium nipponense
TGGCTCATGTACGTACGTGAGGCCTAAAAAGGGGCGGGACAACCCCCAAAACCCCCAAAAGGGGTGTGGCCACCCTGACCCCATATAGACTCCACTTGTCTGGGGGGTGTGGCCACCCTGACCCCATATAGACTCCACTATTCTGGGGGGCGTGGCCACCCCTGACCCCAAATTGACTCCATTTGTATTATAAGCTCATGTACGTACATGAGCTCATAATTGACTCCATATGTATGATAAGTTTTCATGTACGTACATGAGCTCATAATTTGACTCCATTTGTCTTACAAGCTCATGTACGTACATGAGCTCATATTAGGGGGGTGTGGCCTCCCTAACCCCAAATCGACTCCACTTTTCTACCCCTTGTGACGTCACATAACTATAAGGGAATAAAACCATCTTTTCAAACCCAATCCACTATTCGGGGGGGCGTGGCCACCCCTGACCCAAATTGACTCCATTTGTATTATAAGCTCATGTACGTACATGAGCTCATAATTGACTCCATATGTATGATAAGTTCATGTACGTACATGAGCTCATAATTGACTCCATTTGTCTTACAAGCTCAATGTACGTACATGAGCTCATATTAGGGGGGCGTGGCCTCCCTAACCCCAATTGACTCCACTTTTCTACCCCTGTGACGTCACATAACTATGAAGGGAATAAAACTAATAAGGGAATAAAACCCACATCCTTTCAACCCTCCACTATTCTGGGGGGCGTGGCCACCCCTGACCCCCAAATTGCACTACCATTTGTCTTACAAGCTCATGTACGTACATGAGCTCATATTAGGGGGGCGCGTGGCCTCCCCTAACCCAAATCGACTCCACTTTTCTACCCCTGTGACGTCACATAACTATAAGGGAATAAAAACCAACATTTCAAGCCCTCACCCCAAATTGACTCCACTATTCTACCCTGTGACGTCACGTAACTCTCTGGAATAAAACCATTCTTTCAACCCCGTGACCCCAAATTGACTCACCTTTCCTACCCCCTGTGACGTCACGTAACTCTCTGGGAATACCATTCTTTCAACCCCTGACCCCAAATTGACTCCACCTTTCCTACCCCTGTGACGTCACGTAACTCTCCGGTAATAAAAACCAACATTTCAACCCCTCACCCCAATTGACTCCACTATTCTACCACTGTGACGTCACGTAACTCTCTGGGAATAAAACCATTCTTCAACCCCGACCCCAAATTGACTCCACCTTTCCTACCCCTGTGACGTCACGTAACTCTCCGGTAATAAAAACCAACATGTTTCAAACCTCACCCCCAAATTGACTCCCACTATTCTACCCCTGTGACATCACATAAACTCTCTGGGAATAAAACCATTCTTTCAACCCCTGACCCCCCAAATTGACTCCACCTTTCTACCCCTGTGACGTCACATTAACTCTCAGGGAATAAAAACCCAACATTTCAACCCCCACCCCAAATTGACTCCACTTTTCTACCCCTGTGATGTCACGTAACTCTACGGGAATAAAACTTGACCCCACCCTGACCCCAAATAGACTCAGTTCACTGTTTTTTGCGACTCATGTCCCCTTTAATTGTTTTCAAGTAACCGGACGTTTACCTCATCCTCCTCCTATAAAATCTCTAAATTTATATATGCATATTGCGAATATACTCTCTCTCCCTCCCTCCCTCCCTCCCTCCCTTACCCTCCTCCCTCCCTCTCTCTCTCTTCAGCCGTTACATTTGTTTTATATATATATACACACAGCTGCTTAGATATTCAGAGTATCATGATAAAAGGATATTTGGCGACTGACTTCATCCACATGTGATATCTCCCCCAATAACCATATCAGAGTCAATGTTATCTGATGATGAATCACGCAACACACACATAATGAAGAACGAGACCTTATCGCCATATTTGCCCAGCTGACTTCACGCCAACGTGAAATTTTATTTTTCATAGAATTTGAGTCATAATCTAGGTGGCGAACACAAGGACAAAGGTACACATTTCAATTTTGTTTATTTATTATACAGAGTTTGAAAGAGGTTGAAAAAATCAAATTACAGACGAATTGTTATTTTATATTTATAACCAATCCTAAATACAGGGGAATGAATTAATATTCCATACAAATACATACATTAGAAAAAACTGTACAAACGAACGCGATAATATGCGCATTCGCTTTTCAAAAACAATACTTCAACGAAACATACTACGGCTACTATATATTTTCTAACCTGTTCCTTGACATCACACCCCTTAGTATATACCACAAACATCTTCTCCAGCACTTCCCGACGTGTATCGAAGACGACGACGTTTCATCTAACACCTCAAAGCTTTTAAATTTAGCTAACAAGTTTTTCATATAAATCTTCCACACACCTCTCCTCCAACAGGGATAAATTCTTTTTTTTTTCATTATAGCCACGCAGCATATTTTACCAATTTTGCTCATTTCATCACTGAATGTAGCTAACACAGGTAAATATTGATTCAACCAAGTCGTATTAACCAGTCCGCTCTGACCGATGCCAGCGGGAAAGATAACATATTTGGCATAGTCATACGATGATTTAAATAATTCTTCCTTCAATTTCTTGACCTGAAGAAAAAAAGTGATTGAACCTCATCTGTTTGGTATCTCTGCCCAAACGATCGCGTGATTCTTCATCTTGGAATAAAAGCCTTGCTCTTTTGCGCGTATTCATTATCTTCAATGGGGGCACAATACCGTATTGTGTTAATAAGGTAGCTATGGTGGGTAGATCAACTTCTTCGTCGCATTCCCAAGATGTGATATTTTCAGGTCTTTTCACAATGGCGGACCCTTCAATACCCCTATCACGAAGACAGGCATATGATGCACCAGTGCGAGAATATCGAAAAACCTGCCAATTCGGCATATGGATAAGCTCGAATGACGTCCGCCACAACACACCGTAATTCCTGCATGTCACACAGTTAGTGGCCACTACTAGACACATATTCCTCTTCCTGAACTTATTTTCGGACAAGTTCCCGAAAACTAACTTACAAGAGGAGGCTGATGAAGCCATGGCGAGAGTTCACGTCTTGATGTGACAATCCTTCAAGAGATAATGAACTACGAAAGCCCCGCTACCCAAGACCCCTTTATCACAATCACTGATTACAAACCTGTTGTGACGAAGCATCAAAGCCTCTCCAGCAATGATTCAGACTAACATGAATAAACAAGTCCTATCATTCCTCACCCCAAGGTCATCCACACATGACCTCATTTTATCAAAATCAGTATCACTCCAGACATGTTTCTCGCAGACACGAATAAACAAGCCTTATCATTTCCTCACAACAAAGGCCGTCCACACACACACACACACACACACACACACACACACACACACACACACACATATGACTCATATATAAAACTTCCACACATCTTTCTCCAATGGGGATAAATTCTATCGCTACAAGGCGTGAACTTCATCTTTGGAATACAATACTTCATCGAAACAATCATATGTCACACCTGATTATTACTTCCCAACTGTACACCATAAATACAACCGACAAGGGAAAATTGATGTTATTCCTTACCCAAAGTGTATAGAGTAAGTGCAACACACCCAACCTCCCGTCCCTACAAGTATTTCTCTGACCGAAACGTCATTTCCCTCCGTCACTATTCAGTAAGTAGCATATAAAACACTTTCCATTTAGTTGAACATAGAGTAGAGTAAATATTAAAGACAGCAATAAGATTCATCTGTATAGGAATAGATATTCTTATAAAATAATGTACCCGTTTTGAAAGAAGCGGAATATATAAAACAGTCATTATTCCTCCCTTTCAGATATGGGAAATAACTCTAGTAGTGAACTGTCAGCCGACGAAGTAGCCACTCAAGTCAGAACACCATTACTATTATGTTGTTGGAGCCCCAAACTCATTTATTAGGAAGGTGAAAACGGGTCATGACCATGAAGCAGGAGAAGAAGAAGAAGAAGTAGCAGGAGATGCAACAACTACCACTGGCAGCCCACAACAGTGCAACCCCCGATCAACTTCGCCACACCACTACTGAAGGAAACGAGCAACCCGGTGAAGGTATGTAAAAACCGATGTGTTATATATTTATTTAAATAATAGTTCCTGATTCCATAGAAACACGCACTCTTTTCTCCGTTTCCCTGTTTTTTTCGTTCAAATGCATTATGGGCATAGTAAAAAAACACCTATATAATTATTCATAAGGATTTATTGACCACATAAAGAGTTTACAAATTCAATACATAATCGCTGTCAGACCGTCTCAGCACGCATCCCAATATAACTTCCACGTGTATCCTTATTTTAACCTGAATATGCCGAAAAACGTTTAAGAGGAAACGACTAAGACGTCTTAGCAGATTAACACCGACGTTCATGGGCGAATGATCCTCACAGCTCATCCTGAAATAAGTAAAAAAGTTATGTGATTGAAGGTGTATGATACATATATAGAATATATCCTTAATAGAATGTAAATGGAGTAATATAAAAATCAAAGAAAAATATGCATTTACCTTAGTTGTTCAAGATGCGGAGACATTCCTTGTACGTAATAGCACGTTTTGACCCCCGACCTCCAATGTGAACATTTAAACTTTTTCAAATATTTAAAATAATATCCCGTTATCCATTTATCATTACCTCCCAAACGAGTGAATGAGAATACATTTTGTATTAAGGATAATACTGCTTTCACACCACGGTGACTACGCAATGAACAAAAAAACAAAAATAACGTAAAGAGACCGCACTTGTACGATTTACTCAGGTTGTATTTCGTTTTATTTAGGCGAATAGAGGTTATATTCGGGATGGCGCATATATAAATTTAGAGAAGTCAATTCGAATAAACTTTTGGATTTATATTACCGTAAACTATCAAAAAAAGAAGATTATATTTGCTAGGTGATTTTTCCGACGTAAAAAACAATACCCAATGACCAAACAATATTAACTATCAAGTAGGACGAAGATAATGTATTAGATATAAAAAACTAAAGGTTTAATTCTACTTTCTGGCAATGTCAACTAATCCTACTTCATCCGAAAGTCGAACCACCTACTAAATATTTAACCTGGTCACCGAGGGTGAACCTTTTAAACTTATTTCAATTTCTTTTGTATTCCATTCCATTTAACCCCTAAACATCACACTGAATAACCCTATCCGCAATCCACCGTTTTTTAAATTACCATTAGGTATCCCCAAAAAAGGTAAAATAATGCAAGGGCTAGGCGTTAGCCGTGACCCAGCCACTGATCGATATTCGCAGGTTTTGGCCCGAAAAATTTGGCCAACTGGCATGGAATCTTCAAACATCATTCCACCACAAAATTTAAAGCAGTAAATAGCTCTACCATTTTTCAAAAACTTATCATAAAGTGATCCAGCTTGATCACGCCAACCCCCTATACTTTCTGCGTCTCGTGAATAATTAATTGCATGATGGTATTAGGGAAAAACTACATTGAATATTTATATACCCGTTCTTCCCATTAACACCAGGTAATTATGTATTATTATTTAAATCGAAAAGATTGAAAATATTAAGAACTATTGGTCGCCGTAATTACCTGAAAATGTTTCCATATCAAATCATGGCCAATTGTGGATTTTTTCAGGTATAAACAACTGTTAAAAGGCTTGATCAAATTAAAATCGAATTTTCATTTTGCCCAAAATAACGTATGTCTTGTACTAAAGTCTTATCAAAAATATATTAATTGTATAGGAGTTAAACTGCTATCGCCTCATTTTTAAAAGCCGACCCATTGCGTTTAATAATGGTGGGGTAACTCTATCCGATCCATAAATTTAGCCTTTTTCTACCATTGAACACATTTAAATGTCCGTCTGTGTTGGCGGCCCAAAATAAAACCAAGCTATTATTCGCCTAATTCGAGCCTAAGGTCTCAAATCAAACTGAATCCCAGTAAATTACATGGTCTATAGTCGCTATATCCAAAAGAAGGGTGGAAAATATGTATGCACGCCCCTCGTTTTTTAATGTCACCCAAAATAACTTTCGTCTCCCACCTGCCGGTTTGGACCGAAGGTTACGGCCCTGTAAATTGCCGAGTTACCCCGTGTGTTTACATGATTAGTCATCGTATAAAAATCCTGCCCGACCGGTGGTAGGTAATGTCGAGGGTTTTTATCATTTTCAACATTTTTCTTTATATATGATTGATAGTTAAATACAGGCCAGGATTCCAAACCAAATTTTCATTCAAGAAAACGGAAGCGGATTTAAATAATGTATTACTAATTACCATTAACGACGGCCACTGTGAAACATCATACCGCTAATTGCGCACCGTCCCTCTATTCAATTGAGATATATCAATTCTAAAGGCTTATACTTGACAAATTAAGAAAAGAAAGGAAACCTCCACCCCATTAATGCGAAAATTCTATAATTTATTTATCAGGATAGAAACTTGATTTATGTAAATATTACAAGATGTCAAAAATCCAGTATTTCCTTTGAATTAATTGAAGTTTCAATAAATTCTCCAGTCTTTCTTAACATTCGGGAACAATTCTGTATATACCCGCAACAATTTAATTACGATGAAACAGGAACTTGATGACCATTCTTCCAGGGTATGTTAGGAAACTACGCTAGCCCATATTATTTGTGTTTAATAAATTTTAATTTTTAGATGGCAAGGGTTTAGAACTGATCAGTTGCGTACCAGCCGAATGTCAATTGATGAATGAGTTACAAAGATCGTACACGTCCTTAGTCATACTTTACTCCTAGATTTAACTCGTGGTGCTTTGCCCTTCCTCTTCCTCCGTTTTTTTCTTTCCTCCCCAACACTCGACCGTCTTAATAAAAACGTTTCACTGTTTTCTTTCCGTACTTCGTTCTCCTTCTCCTTCCAGTACCGCCTTTAAAAATTCGGTTGTCCGGTAGGTTTTGAGGGCCCTTATTACCATTTCGTTTATGGGATTCTTTTAAAGGTAAAACCGCTGTTTACCATCTCCAGATAACACCAGATCGTAACCGAAATTCATTAACTGAAGGTTTCGCCGGCCGTTGTAAATAGAAAAGGAAGCACTTCCGTGGCAATACCAACTTATGGCCGAAAAAAAAAAACCGCCTTACCCGTTCTGCGGGCCGGGATAAGAAAACGGAAATACTCCCTAAAATCCCGGCCACCGCTCCTCTCCTTAATAAAGGGTCTGAAAAATTGTCGTTTTTTAAATTCCGGCCTCTGAAGGAGGCGCGAATAACCACTCTCATTTTACTGTTTATACTATTCCCAAAACAATTTAAGTTGGAGCTTGATTCGCAAGTTTCTAGTTGACTCGGAGGGTGTTGACGAATTCACGAATAAGGAAATGCCCAAGGGTGAACATCGAGGTTATATAACTCAAACCTATTCATCTAATTTTTCCTCTAGGTTGTATAACGGAGCAGGCAAGTAACACTCGAGTCTTTAGTGAAATGTAAAAAGGTGACCGTTTTGATCCGGTGCTAAGAAATAGAAATTGCTGATCCAAGATGGTTCGCTGTTCAACCCAATTTGTTAGACTGTATTATGTATTCCTTTTCCTCTACCACTTGCTAAAGTAAAAACAGGTCCAATATATTTACTAGTCTCCCGCCCAAAAAATCGTCGGTTGAACTATATTTCCAGTCTTACACAATAATATAATCGAATCCCCTACCCCAAAATTATCAGGTAGAGAATCAAGGGAAAAACGTTGTTCATTTCAGTTCACGCCCCGCATCAATATTTCATAAAACCGGTATTAATATGAAAAACCTAATAATTTCTCGTGGCTTTTCCGCTAAACTTTGAAGTGTATATACTTTTAAAGTACCCCCAGTTCTCAACTTTCTCTCTCTTGATAACTTGTTGTTATAGTAATTCTTCTTAAATCTTTCATCCCAATGAAATATAACCCGTTACTAACTTAAAATTCAATTTATGCCCAAGTTATCACCGTAATAAAACTTTTAAGTAATCCATACACGTCCATTATTAAGAGCCCCTTCCTCCCGAGTCTCTTCATTATCCCCCGCTAACATTGCCATTCTCGGTCTATACAAAATATGTTAATGACCTATCCACGTTTTATGACGCTTTCTGTAATAAACTTCGAGAGGTGAATAAAAGTCATCTTTGGATAATATAGGCGTAATAAAACTCCCCGGGAACATGATCGAAGCTAAACCTACTTCATATTCAAACCCATTAGGTTAATGTAAAATATAGGTGTAGGTAATCTATTGGCAAATTTCGAAGGTGTTATTTTTGGTATACGTGTCTAAACAAGCCGAGGACTGCTCAAAATATATAGTGTGTTTCACCAAGCCATGTCGGTTAAATACTACGACGGGTAATATGTCACGTTATGGATTGATTTAATAAGAAAAGTTCGATAGGGTTTTATCTAGGTTCTTATATGCAGACTGCACGATAGAACCCCATTTTCAGTAAACATTATTTCTTGCACCGGTTTCTGATCTGAGACATCGATAGTTAATGTAATCCAAATAACGTCAATGGTTATTTAAAGGTTTATGAATTGGCCCATTATGCGGACCTTGACCACATGCACCAATTCCTAAACGTGAAAGCAGTCTAAGAGAATTAACCAATTTTATTCATTAATTATAATTTACCCAAGAATGGTAGGTTGAAACGATTACCCGAATACAGGTAAAAACGTTATTTCAACGCCCTGGCTGGAAATAATTTCATTTCCCCCCCCCCTACTGTGATGAGGTCTCAAACGCACCCTGAAACTGTATATTAAATACCTGACTTTTTCAATTGAAAAACCAAAAAAACCCGTATTAGCTGCTTTAGCACTGGAGTTTAATCGTAATTGAATCAATCATATCAACTTTGGCTGCTCCTGCATCCGAATATGTGGAATGCTCATTCTCTTCGTGTCATCATTCCATGAGAATGAAAAACCGTTCCCTTGCGGATAGCTCCCGTCGAATATGTTTCTCCGTAAAATTAATTCAGATAATTGTTCAATAATTTCCGTATTAAACGCTCTAGTCATGACATTCATATCACCCCCACCCCCCAACAAACCCGGAAATGGGAACTTATAAATTTATACGTTGTAAAATGCGTTTCCATCTGACTCATTATAGATCGTGTTTAAAATTGAATAGTAAAAATCAACGTCTCCTGGTTTTAATAGCCGTAATATAATTTTCCGGGTGAAAGGAATGACTCCCACTTAGCCCCAACTTCATATTCCACCCTTTCCTTTCGGTTAATGATCTAGGGACGGCTAAACCTATTGGTCAATTTACACGCCCGATTTTCTGGAAATGTACCTCTACCCAGGCATTGCTATTCACGGTATATGATGTGGATCGCCACACATGTTGAATGGTAAGGACTGTATGGGACTAACAATGGGCATCGGGTTTGATAATATATGTAATTAAAAACCTAACAAACCTCCCCTTTCATGGTATGTCACACCGTTACTTCATGAATTTGTTATCACACAGATTGTCACGTCTATTCAAGAAAATGTCCCAAGCCTCTAAACCGCCATGATGAATCATCCTCACCACCCTCCGATCCAGGTAAAAGATATTTTGTCGTATTATGTTATTATTATTAATTATTCTTATTATTATTATTATTATTATTATTATTATTATTATTTATTAATTATTATTATTATTACTATTATTGCAGTTTTTGCAGTTATTATTTCTTATTATTATTATTTAATACACGTTCACTCGGTGCTTATTTTTAAAATTTATCTTTAACAAGATTCCCTTCGCTGAAGGAACTTTACCAATGTCAGATGGCAAAGATTTGATGGGGAGTAATAATAATAATGAAGCATCGCGCTGTTGGTGGAGGTGTAGGAACCAGAATGGGATCTTTCAACTGCACGAGGGAAAAGAACGGAGGGTAATAAGGTAAGTGAGTATCATTCATTATGCGGCCGTGCAAGTTAGGGTCACCACATTGACGTGGGCAATGAACAGTTAAGTCAGTTAGCATAACCCGATTACGCGAAGATGTGCACAGTAATATTAAATTCCTCGAAAGAGGTTATTTCGATCGGCTATAGCTATACTGTGCGTTATTATCACCAGCGTGAGGATGCTTACGGCGACATGAATGAAAAAAGGTGCTTTCTATTGTATGTTACTCCACCCACCATCAACTAACAGATTGACTTCGATCTATGACCCCTGGTGGAGGCGGATATTGAGTTCTATAGCTAATAACTTGGAAGAAAGACTCAACCCGTTACTGGCGGGTTGGGTTGGTGATTGAACCTCGCTAGAATAGGGTTATGAAACTTCATATCACGCGGCGGGTTGAGTTAGTGGAATATTAATAACCTTCCAGGTGTATACCCAAGGGAGTCCGCGGTAAGTGATCAGGTTAAAATTTAATATTCAGTCCGGGTACAAAACTTGTGTCGTTTGTACCAGCGTTAGAAAGCGTACGTTCGTCTGCGAGCTAAGATAACCCGTCCTTAACAACCGTCTTAAACTCCTCCTCCGCATGTCTTAATGAGGAGGAATGGGGAGGGGAACAATTTAATATCAAAACACACTCGCCAGATATGCCAGTTGAACCCATGACTCTTTCAAAACATTTGAAAAGGCGGGGAACTAACCTCAATATGTATCTGTATAAACATTATTCGTGAAATTATTCATGGGGAAACAGCCCGGAAAAAAATAAAAACATTGGACGGTAACATCTAGCGATGGAAAAGGTCGGTAAACCCCAAACAAATAAGTCCTCATTTGGTCACGTTGTTTATTAATCACTGACGGACCACGTCGCATTGATTAAAGGATATGTTGGCCAAAATTTTTTTCGTGAAGAAGTTCCGACACGGATTCAAGCCCAGGGGCGGGGGCGGATTGAGCACGCCAGAGTCGGTATGTGTTACAATTGTTTGAACTTTGTTTAATAGTTCCCATCCGTCCGTGAGGCGCAACACACAGGGCCTGTAACTGCCTCGCAACCATACTGTCAGAAATACCCAGAAACCCGGAGCCAATTTAAAAACAGTTTATAAAAGTTAAGCTGCTGCTGCCAACATCTCGACAATGGCTTTCCTCCTGGATTTTGAGGCCGCGTTATAAAATATTCAACCGAAGACCGGCGAGGAAGACGATCCGAAGAACTAGTATCCTCGACAGAAAGCCTTTCTCGGCTTAACTGCTAGTGGATCGTTGAACGGATTTTAGAACGGGGGGAATAGGAAATTCTCGTACCCAATAGACTAAGTCACGGGGAGAAAGAAATGCGTTGATGATTGTTTGCAGAACATGGAACCGGGAACTGGGCGTTTATTTGCGTGAAACAAAATGTCAGTGCGTTATCCTTTAACATATGAGTCCTGAATACCGCCCGTAAGTTTGAAGCGGAGCCATCTCATTGCGGAGGATTGGTAAGTCAGAATTTCAAGGGCTGGAGTCACGAAAAAATGCGACATCAACGTCTCAGTTTTGTGGGCACGGGACAAAACTTTGGTGTGTTGCACTGGTGTAACAGTGTAATTTGAATCATATGCAATTTAAGGAGCCAACTTTAAACAGGTTGTTCGTACACAATTTGTCATTGATGACCAATCGCCCATGGTCTTGAAAGAGGCGGGGGGGGACTCAGCATGAATTTTGAAATTCTGAAAACAGGCCTCGGAGGGTAGTAAAATTTTACTCGGGCCAGATCGGGCAATCTGAGAGTTCGTGGGATAGAAACAAACGTGAATTAGGGGGACCCCTTTCTAGATTGTTTTTTTTATTTTTTTCTGGGGTTATTTTTTTCCCTTTAACCTATTTTGTTTGTCTTCTGTTTTCCTCCATTTTCTTTATTGTTTTCTTTCTTCTTCATTTTTTCTCGCCCTAGAGTCATATCAAACAGAAAGGTTCCCTCGAAATCGCATGTCCAGGGTTGTTAAAACCCAGTATTCTCGGGATTGTTCTCGATTTCGTTTTTGGGTACGGGTAAACAGTACTAACCACGGTTTATGATTATGTGAACGGGCTTCAATCATACCTGCGAAAGCCCGGCTCCCTTCTTCCCGAGAGTGTTTTCCCCCCCCCCCCCCCGATCGGAACTTACGGGAGAAAACCCTTTCCAAGGGGGCCTCTTGCACACGTGGTCAAAGGTTTGGGAACGACCGCCTAATTTGCAACCAATCTTCTAGATTATACCAGGTTTTGTATTTGTTAAATGGGATGTTGGATTATTAGCGGACGTTTTATTTGTAGCTTGGAGGGAAGGCTGCCATGGTGCAATTCGGGACACTAGACCCTGCCCGGTACCTGACCTTTCTACCTCTCTTTCTCACTCGATGCTTTTCCTATTTATTCCTCTAAAAATTCGTCTCCCCCTCAGTTTTCGAATTGGGTGAACTCTATCAAGTAATTTGGTTAAAAACATCCGCCGGCGGTTTTTGTAGTCTAGTTCGAAGGCAATGCGTCGCTCAATAATCCTAGAGTTAAATCCCAGTTTTAGGGTGGGTGTATCCATCAATCGTAAGAATTATTATACGTTGACCTTCACCAGTTTGTATCCCACAGTCATGAGTAAAATACAAAAATGCCCTGCCCGGCGGGTGAAATAAACTGAACTTTCCCCTGTCGAAGTTAGAAAGTTTTGTCGCTTTAGCGGATAATTACCGCCATTGATTCAACAGGGTGAATACGATTATTTTATTACTGCTCGATACCAAACCAGTTTAGACGGGATGTTGCTCTACAGAACGGGAACGATCTCCCTCTCGCCATTCATCACATGAATGGTGACTCACCAGGCATCTATCGCCCTATAGTAAAAAACCTAATGAATAAAAGGTTTCAAGGTGAAAGCTACCCAAGAAAAATGTTAAGTTGACGGGTACGCATTTACCCATGCGTAATCACTTGGATCTCGTCTTTCCGTTATTACAAACGATTCTGATAAGGCTCGGTCCTCGAAGTTGATGTAAATAAGGGAAAGTTGTAACAAATTCAAACCAGGATTTTTTTATTTGAGGGCAAATATATTCTGGAGAATGCCGGAAAGGGGCGTGCTAAAGAGGGACCGATTACCCGGACCAAGAGGAAACCACCATCAAAAATCATAATGGGAATATGGTCTTTTGGGTGGTGTCACTTAAAATTAAAAAAAATTCATTGGAATTATTCTACCCACCGAACTGTACGTCACCCCACCGGTGAAGCCTCTCTTCTCAGGAATGTGTACCAAACACACCATTAAATGTGTGGGCTTTGGAAAAAACTGGGTTAACGGACAGGTACCATTGTAAAACCATGTGCAAAGAGTCTGTTATTGGCTGAAATCCCGATTATAATCGGTTTCAAGTATACCTAGACATGGCGAAGGATATGATGTATCGGTTCTATTACGACGTTCTTTCGAAAGCAGTATGGACACCGAGTTCAGCTCCTTTTATACCGACACTGACAGCTTGATCTTTCCATGGTGACTGATAACCTCAATCGGGAACTGAAGGGTGTGCTCAAACCCTACATGGATTTGAGTAATTTCCCCCCCCCCAAAACTCACGAATTGTATGATGAGTCACGTAAGGGGGAACTCGGGTTAGTGAAGGTGAAAACGGGGGCTGAACTCATGAGGGAACTTTATCGGCGTTAAACCTAAAGTTATTCCGTATCTGACGGAAACTAGTCGTAGTAACACCTTGAAAGGTGTACAAAGATGCCGGCAAAAGACCATTCCACATGACCAGTATCGAGCTGTAATCGAAAAAGAATGAGATTACTTATACTCGTGTGCACAATTTGCAAAGAGTAGGAGGCACGATGTGTCATAACGAGCCAGCGAAAGGTGGTATCTCTCTGTCCTTTAGAGGACAAGAGATATTATGTGACACCTTATAAATCGTTGGCGTATGGGAACATCCAGACATTGGGGTGGAAGAGGGTATAGCGGAGGAGGAGGGGGAGGGGGAGGGGGAGGAGGAGGAGGAGGATCTAGAGAGGGTAGTGGTGGCGCGGTAGTGCGGCAATCTCTCCAATTTTAAATATCTTCCCGCTCCTAGCACCTCGAGAATTCCTACTCCTCCTATTCCTCCGACCCTACATCCATCACGTCATTTCCCACGGGTGAAAGGATGTTCAAAACGTCGAAGAGAGAATAGTAAAATATACAATGTTAATTCCTCTCTTCTCCTTCGACGAAATGGTTTCACCCTCTTCCCCCAGTTAAACGGGGGCGTATCACACCTTGACCGGGTGTCATAGTTTGTATATTTTACTATATATTTTATCTATATATATATATTTTAATATATATGTATATAATGTATTATATATAACATATCACAGTTAGTTTTTTATATTTGAATTATTATATTTAATTTTTTATTATAGTTTGCATTTTTTACTTTAGTTCTATTCTTTTTATGTTGTAGGAAAAAACCTGTATGTATTTCATTATGGAAATTAAACAAATATTATTGCCGTCAACTTCCATTCACCCAATAATTATTATTAAGGCTTGTATATAAAAAGGATGCGCGTAAAGTACACAATATAGTCTTAAACGCGCTAACATCATGGCCGCGACAGGTCCCTTCCCCTGGGCAGTTGTTAGACACCGTTCGCTAATCCCGCTCGTATTATCAGTCGTCGGGGTTAGTAACAGTGGCAAGTCAGTCCTATGTCAAAAAAATCATTGAACTCTATGAAACGCATTTCCCACAATACATTTTATATTGCGGGGGTATCTGAACACCCCCTCGAAACGCATCCCTCAATAGGTCCCAAATTAAAGTATCCAAAGAAATTTTAAATCCCTTTGATTACACTGAAAAGGGGCAGACGGGGGTTAATAAAGGTGTCTATTACTTCCATATCCGATGATTGCTTCCTTGAGGCCAGTGATAATAAATTTGTCACCAACGCCTTCACAGCGGGACGTCATTCATCTATTTCAGTTATATTCATAACGCAGAATATGTTTCATTCGGGCAAGTTAGTAGAAGTATAAGCTTGAATTGCTCCACATTATATTCTAATGAAAAATCGTGATTTTAGTCAAATTGAAACTTTAGGTCGGCAGTTATTCGGCGTCAAAAGCTTCAGCCTTTTCAGACATATATAAAAAGGCCCTATCACGTAACCGCTACGGTTATTTGTTAGTAGACTTCGCTCCGTCAACACCCTGAACTGTTACAGCTACCGAACTAATATTCTGGGTGAAACGGAATATCAAATAGATTACCAATATGGATAAAGACGGATAAAACTGCTAAAAACTTTGTACGGAGATGCACGGGGTGTGGGTAGTTTCAGCGGGGTGGACTCTTTATTCAGAGTAGCGAAAAATCTGAATAGCCAAATTACTCGTGAAAATGTTAAAGAATTCTTACGTGGGCAAAAGTCTTACACACTGCATAAAGTCACTCGAAAAAAATTGCCAGAAGAAAAATCATATCACCAAACCGAGAGTAATAGCGAGCACCGATTTAGCTGATATGTCCAAATTAGCTCGGTATAATAATGGGTTTAAATATTTGCTAGTCTTTATTGACGTGTTTTCCAGATATCTACAAATTGTTCCCTTGAAAAAAGAAGGATGGTGTTACTATGCGTCGCGCTTTGAAGAAGGTTATCGAATCTACCGAATTTTGGGAATTTCACGTTTGAATAGCGATGAAGTAGGGAATATTATAACAAACACGTCAGGGAATATCTAGATAGTAAAAATATAAAATTATATAGCGTTTATTCGAGAGAAATAAAATCCTCTATAGCTGAAAGAGTCATAAGGACTATTAAGGGTCGTATATATAGATATCTCCCACACATAAGAATACCTAAAATACATTAACGTCTTGCGCGACATTGTTCAGAGTTATAATCATACCCCCATAGAAGTTTGGGTCGCACCCCGCAAGAGGTTCACGCATTAACGGATAGAGATGACATGAACGTCAATTCTCGAGCATGTATAAAAAAGGCTGTTCTCATTAATCCTCCCGCCATTTCGCTCTTGAATGTTGGGAAGGGGGGGGACGTTGTACGTATTGCCGATGAGCGTCGCAACGCAATTTTTGGAGGAGGGGATACAATTCAAAATACTCTGGAAATTTTTAAAATCCGAAAAGTGGATACAAAGCAAAATCCGGTCGATATACTTCTTGGAAGATTTAGCGGGTGAAGAAATAAAGGGCGTATTTTATCGTGAAGAATTAATTCGCACAAATCTACCAGAAACGTATGATATCACTTTTCTGGGAAGGAGGAGGAAAGATAATAAAACTCAATATTACGTTCATTGGAAAGGTTATCCGAGTCAATTCAATTCCTGGGTTGATGAGTCTCAAATTGTACGGATATGAACCGTAAGCAACCTTTAATACGTAAAAATAAAAACTTTATTTTATTCATCTCTGGTTTATCACCCAGTGAAAGAAGTAAAGTTATTCCCATCTTAAACGGTGGTTGGTGTCTACTCTCTCGGAATTTTTAGAAATTTTCTTTGTGGTAATCTAACTCAAGATAAGAAGTTTATTAAAACACTTAAGAAATTGTAGACGAGAAATTCATCTTGTGTCCTTGAAAACAACGTCCATATCTAGAAGAAAAAATATACTGAAAAGTCGTAAAGGGGGACTATTCTATCGGTTTCTTTTATTGCCTATTGCTGCGAGTTTGGTAGGGAGTCTTTTTAATTGAAAATGAAGGAGTTTACGTTATCCCTGCCATTACCTATGAGAGGTTAATGAATAGAAAAGAGGTTTGTGATGGTGATATTAATAACCTAGAGGGTACTGGCAAGTTGGATACGGCAGCTGTTAGTAGTAGTGGGACACGTCTCCCTTAATATCCAAAAACCACCTATGCCGGCTATATCGCTCACGGGACCTCCTCCTCTCCTCCTCCCCCTCCTATAGAAAATGTAGGTGCAGTGATGGAGGGGAGGAGGTCGGTAAACGCCCCCACCATTACATTGAAAACAATTAAAGGGGGGGGACATGACTCGCAAAAAAGAGCAATCCCGATTTAACAGTATTATTCCGATATTTTTTAAAGAACCCCAAAAGTCATACGTTACGGCTTTTGTTAAGCAACTTACAAGATTCTAACACGGTTGAATGGAATGAAGAAGGAGATTTAAAACTCATCCGCTCGCAGGTTATAATATTTAGATATAGCTCGAGAATTTCAAGGGAATAAAAAAACCCACGTTGATAATATTTCGAATTATCGCTACTTCATTGAAATGGCGGGGGTTAAAGATTGGATGTTAAGGAATATAGCCATTAAAAACAAAAAGCAATCGAAACGTGGCGAAAATATGGGGAAAAAGGGAGGAGGAGGGGGAAGAGGAGGAGGGGAGGAGGAGGAGGGGGTGGGAAGGTGAGGGCGGGACATGCGAAAAACAAGATGGCGAGGTGTGGTTTATTAACATTTTAGGAATAATGATCGGAGCTGTTTAGTCACGTGATACTGATTTTGATAAAATGAGTCATGCGTGGATGACTTGAAGATTGTCACATCAAAGACGTGAAC
Source organism: Macrobrachium nipponense (assembly GCF_015104395.2). Taxonomy (NCBI): domain Eukaryota; kingdom Metazoa; phylum Arthropoda; class Malacostraca; order Decapoda; family Palaemonidae; genus Macrobrachium; species Macrobrachium nipponense. Next base: position 55,635,831 of record NC_061092.1, read on the forward strand.
TCTCGCCATGGCTTCATAAACCTCTTTCTTGCACAAGTTAGTGAAAAAAACTTGTTAGCTAAATTTAAAAGCTTTGAGGTGTTAGATGAAACGTCGTCGTCTTCGATACACGGTCGGGAAAGCTGCTGGAGAAGATGTTTGTGGTATCTACTAGGGGTGTGATGTCAAGGAACAGGTAGAAAAATATATAGTAGCCGTAGTATGTTTCGTTGAAGTATTGTTTTGAAAAAGCGAATGCGCATATTATCGCGTTCGTGTTTGTACAGTTTTTTTCTAATGTATGTATTTGTATGGAATATTAATTCATTCCCCTGTATTTAGGATGGTTATAAATATAAAATAACAATTCCGTCTGTAATTTGATTTTTCAACCTCTTTCAAAACTCTGATAATAAATAAACCAAAATTGAAATGTGTACCTTTGTCCTTGTGTTCGCCACTAGATTATGACTCAAATTCTATGAAAAATAAAAATTTCACGTTGGCGTGAAGTCAGCTGGGCAAAATGGCGATAAGGTCTCGTTTCTCATATGGTGTGTGTGTGTGCGTGATTCATCATCAGTAACATTGACTCTGATAATGGTTATTGGGGGAGATATCACATGTGGATGAAGTCAGTCGCCAAATATCCTTTTATCAGATACTCTGAATATCTAAGCAGCTGTGTGTATATATATAAAACAAAATGTAACGGCTGAGAGAGAGAGAGGGAGGGAGGGAGGGAGGGAGGGAGGGAGGGAGGGAGGGAGGGAGGGAGAGAGAGTATTATCGCAATATGCATATATAAATTTAGAGATTTTATAGGAGGAGGATGAGGTAAACGTCCCGGTTACTTTGAAAACAATTAAAGGGGACATGAGTCGCAAAAAACAGTGAACTGAGTCTATTTGGGGTCAGGGTGGGGTCAAGTTTATTCCCGTAGAGTTACGTGACATCACAGGGGTAGAAAAGTGGAGTCAATTTGGGTGGTGGGGGTTAAATGTGGTTTTTATTCCCTGAGAGTTATGTGACGTCACAGGGGGTAGGAAAGGTGGAGTCAATTTGGGTCAGGGGTTGAAAGAATGGTTTTATTCCAGAGAGTTATGTGACGTCACAGGGGTAGAATAGTGGAGTCAATTTGGGGTGAGGGGTTGAAATGTTGGTTTTTATTACCGGAGAGTTACGTGACGTCACAGGGGGTAGGAAAGGTGGAGTCAATTTGGGGTCGGGGGTTGAAAGAATGGTTTATTCCCAGAGAGTTACGTGACGTCACAGTGGTAGAATAGTGGAGTCAATTTGGGGTGAGGGGTTGAAATGTTGGTTTTTATTACCGGAGAGTTACGTGACGTCACAGGGGGTAGGAAAGGTGGAGTCAATTTGGGGTCAGGGGTTGAAAGAATGGTTTTATTCCCAGAGGAGTACGTGACGTCGACAGGGGGTAGGAAAGGTGGAGTCAATTTGCGGTCAGGGGTTGAAAGAATGGTTTTATTCCAGAGAGTTACGTGACGTCACAGGGTAGAAAGGTAGAATAGTGGAGTCAATTGGGTGAGACTTGAAATGTTGGTTTTTATCCCTATATAGTTATGTGACGTCACAGGGGTAGAAAAGTGGAGTCGATTTGGGGTTAGGGGAGGAGGCCACGCCCCCCTAATATGAGTCATGTACGTACATGAGCTTGTAAGACAAATGGAGTCAATTTGGGGTCAGGGGTGGCCACGCCCCCCAGAATAGTGGAGGGTTGAAAGGATGGTTTTATTCCCTTATAGTTATGTGACGTCACAGGGGTAGAAAAGTGGAGTCAATTTGGGGTTAGGGGAGGCCACGCCCCCCTAATATGAGCTCATGTACGTACATGAGCTTGTAAGACAAATGGAGTCAATTATGAGCTCATGTACGTACATGAACTTATCATACATATGGAGTCAATTATGAGCTCATGTACGTACATGAGCTTATAATACAAATGGAGTCAATTTGGGGTCAGGGGTGGCCACGCCACGCCCCCCCGAATAGTGGAGGGTTGAAAAGATGGTTTTATCCTTATAGTTATGTGACGTCACAGGGGTAGAAAAGTGGAGTCGATTTGGGGTTAGGGGAGGCTACGCCCCCCTAATATGAGCTCATGTACGTACATGAGCTTGTAAGACAAATGGAGTCAATTATGAGCTCATGTACGTACATGAACTTATCATACATATGGAGTCAATTATGAGCTCATGTGCGTACATGAGCTTATAATACAAATGGAGTCAATTTGGGGTCAGGGTGGCCACACCCCCCACCCCCCGACAAGTGGAGTTCTATATGGGGTCAGGGTGGCCACACCCCCCAGACAAGTTTTGGGGGAGTTATAGGGGTCAGGGGGCCCCACCCCTTTTTGGGGGTTTTGGGGGTTGCCCGCCCCTTTTAGGCCTCACGTACGTACATGAGCCCATCAGGAGGGGGGTGAGGGGGGTGGGTAGCCACGCCCCTTGGGGGGGGTTGGGGGGGCGGGGGGGGGCGGGGCTAAGAAAAAGTGGAGTCTATATGGGGTCTTTTCCTCTACTAGAATCTCTCTGAACAAACTTGGAACTTCCTACCAAACACTTCTCTATTTCATAAAACCGATAAGCAAGGGGAACATCTAATCAAAATGGAGTAACTTAGGCCGTTGTCCGAAAGTTCAGGAAAATGGCATCTTTCGATAATTAGTTTAACCAGATGATCCAACTATTGTGTCACGAGATCGAATGCATTATCGAAACTGATATTGCTGACCTAAAATAGCTATTTGCAATTAGTACTGGCTAAAAATAGTATTCCAACCAATTCGCATTGGTTTTAAGAATATCAGACATGTGAAGGATAACTGAAGTCCTTTATTTTTAAGTTCTAAATCATGATACATTGGTTAAAAAAAATAACACATTTTATCTTTACAAGAATTACTGTCTAGAAGGGATGAAACTGAAGCTTTGATTACTCTGAGGATCCAAGGAAAAGGAAAGTAGTCTCCGTAAAAGTCGAGAAATTCAAGTGTATTATTTCTATATATTCGTATTATGATTCAATACACTAGTCGCATTTGTCCTTACCTGTAAAGTAAGTGACTGTTCCTCATTCTCTCTTTCGTTGCAGTAATATTCAGTGACTTCAAATGGTGGAATCTAGAGGGAAATTCAAAATACGAAATAACGTATAACAATTTGTAAAAAGAAAAAAAAGTCAAGGGAATTTTAGCATATTAAAGAGAAAAGCATGAAGTAAGAATTACTTTTGCAATTATAGAGCAATAGATTTGTTTATGAAGAAAATAAGGTTTTTAAGACTAACAAAATTTAATCATACATAATCATGGAAATAGAACATAGAAACAACAGGGCATCTATACAGCAAACCATTGAGTGACTGGAAATGAAGCTTTGATAAACTAAATAAAAGAATTTCATTTAAGTGATAACCATAACTCTACAATAAAACAAAACAAACACACACACAGGCTCAATTCAGTGATCTAGTTATCCTCCATCGAATCTAGAGAAGAGGAGAGGGACATGACGGTTTTCTCAGTTTCTCTACGTACTTACTTGTATTATCTGTCCCAACGTCATACATTCACGTAGATTAGGTAAAAATGTACAATACAAATTTCAAAAAGATCTGCCTCATACTAAAGATTAGAAAAAATAAGATTGCCTTGAAGTTCTACAGAAAAAGAGAGAGTAATCTTGGTTTGAAAGAAACGAAATATTCTAATTAAAAATTATAACTGACAAATTTTCCTAACTAAATGGTCAAACTTTCTTAGCTCTTGATTAAAAATCCTTAACTTCCTAAAAATATGACCCATATTTTACTATTGTGAGGTTGGATGAGGTTTCGAAAAATGGATAAATACGTTAGAGCTCTTTTCTGAACGATCTCTTCATGAAAAATAAGCCGAATATAATTTAAAATCTACATTATCAATTAATGATGACTAATCATAAATGTATTATCTTTCTGAACGGTAACGTAAAGGAGATGAAGACGTCCTTGGTCTTCTTTTTCTATGAAAAAATAATGGTCAAGTATACATAAACAGCAAAACCTTCAGGAGCATCATAGAGTATATGAATAAATGATCAGGTAACATACGAGTCATATCAGTGATTATGATGCATCAGTCTCTCTGATGCAAAAAAAAAAAAAAAAAAAAAAAAAAAAAACTGTAATTCCTTTTGATGTTGACGAATTAGATAATCAAGGTTAAAAGGGATGTGAATGGCCAGTCGAACAAAACAACCATTATTAAACATGTAAAGACGCAATTAAAGGAATTAGGGAGGGAGTCAAATGTTAATATTTGTAATGGTTAATTACCTTTCCTGTATTTATTTCTGGAGGGCTTGAAAGTTCTATTCTTATCTGTATGACTATATCTGGGTTTTTAATTTCTGTATCTTATTTTTTTTCTTTATGATTCTTCAACTATTATTTATTGTTATTATTGTCATTCCTCTTAAAACCTTCCAACATTGAGAGATGATAAACACTCAAGTAATCAACTGTGTTCACAAACAGCATAAAGACTTCTTATTCCAGACGGGGGCTCTGAAAGACATTAAAGGCCCCCATGAATTTGTGTTTATCACTCTCTCTCTCTCTCTCTCTCTCTCTCTCTCTCTCTCTCTCTCTCTCTCTCTCTCTCTCTCTATGGGTAACTAATTAAGTGCTGGCGGCGGGAGGGGCTGGGGTTAGAAGTGAGGGGACATTGTGGGAAGTGGCGCAATGCACACAAAAGGTGACCAGATGTTGATTAGCTTTTTTTCTCAATAAGTAAGATCTTGTTAGTATCTCAGACTTTGTATATTTGTCCTTGGTTCAGTGATTGAGTTACGAATTGGCCGAAGTTATGGTTTTGATATTTTCATCATTTCCCTTAACGGGGAGTATTTGCAACGAAAATACCGTTATGGTTGTCGCCACATTCGCAGATAAAGAGGAAAATCCAGCCGAAGTAGGGAGGTGCAGACATTATGCAGAGGAAAAGTGGACATAGTATTAAATGTACAATAGTCAAGATGGAGAGGAAACAAAGATGGGGAATTTGCAGTGGATACATAAAAGCACAAGAAGATAAGAACTCATGACAACTTCGTCGATCTGCATACACATTTGCCCTCGTTGACTGATGAATGGGTCCGCCTTAGTGCAGATCTTCAGCGGGCGACGAAGTGTTGCTTCTGGAACGTTTCAATGTTGGGATAGAATCAACTCTGCAGACCATGCCAAGAATCATCCGTATGATGCCCTATGGACAAAGCAGTGCAGAGTTCACTGGGTAAATATGAAATCAAAATTTTATTCACTCTTGTGTCAGTTATGTAGTTAACCTCCGTTTTAATTTCATCAATAGAGTTCCTCATGATATAGTGAAACTTTGAGTGATCTCCAAGTATGTTGTCGAGTCTCCGAAAGTACTCCTCCCTCTCATGGAGTTTGTGATATGTTGGACAGTAAACCTTCTTCATAATAATCCAAGACATTATTAGTATAAGTCAAATATACAGTAGAGCCATGAACGTAAGCTCATGCTACAAACTCCAAAGGAATACTGCCCTTAGGTTTTAACAGTAAGGTTTAACTTTATGTAAGATAATTATCATAACAGTTATTTACATAAATAAATAGTTAGGTAGTAAAGGATGCTAAACTGCTTAACGAGCAACAACTTGTTACATCTCCCCTTCTTCCAAAAGAAGTTTGCATGTACAGTAAATTAGTTTAATAATCAATAAAATAACTATATATAAATACAAATGCTGAAAACTGTCATTAATATACAAAGAAACTATAATGTACATGTACTATCAATAATCATCTATGCCATAACCTTTAGGTTTACTCTTGAAGCGTGTTGAATGTCTATATTGGATTTCAGGCTCGGATATCTTAAGAACATCGTCCTCCAAATAGGCTTCTTTAACGACAAGTGGCTCACAGGCATCCTCGCTTCTCAGCTCAGGTTTACTCTTTTCTTTCTGTTGTGGACTGCAGCTCCGTATCAAACTCTGCTCTTGTAAGATCTGTTCCAGATCATTATCGTCCAATTGCTCGTCAGTATCAACTTCAGTGTTCTTCAAGTCATCCGAACATCTCTCTCCTGTAGCCAATAACTGCCGTCGATTTCTTCTATACTCTCTATTTCCCACCTTGACTTTGTAAGATCTAGGAGCGACTTCTCCCATGCAAAGGGCAGGAGTCCATATCTTACTACCTGGCAGTCTGAGGCGTACCACCTCTCCTGCGGGTATAGGCTTCAATGCACGTGTCCCTCTGTTATAGTAATGGGCCTGCTTGTCTTTTTTTCCAAGATAACTAAAGAATCTTGCTGTGTAGGATATCTAGGCTTTAATAATGATGACATGCAGGGCATGATAGTTTTACAACGTCTACCCATAAGTCTTTGGGCTGGGCTAGTCAACATGCCTTCTGTTGCCGTGTTATTCCAATTAAGTAAAGCCAAAAACTCTGATTCTCCGGTCAGTTTACACTTTGTGAACATTTTCTTTACTATTTTCACGGCATTCTCAGCCTTTCCATTTGATTGTGCATACCTTGGACTAGAAGTAATGTGTTCAAAAGACCATGTCTTTGCAAAAGAACGGAATTCTGGTGTGATAAACTTTGGCCCATTATCTTTTACTAACTGGTCCGGTATTCCATGACGAGAAAATATAATCTGTAGTTCTCTAACGATGGCAGTCGATGTCGTATTATTTACTCTTGGTACTTCAAGAAAACTGCTAAAATTATCAGCTACTATAAGGAGCATCCGATTATCAATATGACATAGATCAGCTCCTACTTTTGACCATGGACGAAGGGCAAACTCATGACTTTTCATCGGTTCTTTAGGAGGAAGGTCTCTAATTGACAAACAAGCATCACACTGTTGAACCAATGCTTTCAGATCCGAGGACATTCCTGTCCAGAACAGCGCTTCTCTCATCCTTCTTAGACAACCCTCCACTCCAATGTGTCCTTGATGTGCAATGTCCAACATCTGTTTCCTGAGACTCTTAGGAACAATTAAACGATTTCCTTTGAACACTAAACCATCTTCAGTATGCAGTTCATCTCTATAATTATAAAAAGCTCTCGCACACTCAGGAGATTTTTTTCTAGCATCTGGCCATCCTTCTCTGATCATTTTTGTAACTGCTTGAAGATTACTGTCACTTCCGCTGTGAGCTTTTATCTCTTGCAATCTGTCATCTGTGATCATCAAGGTATCTCCGATCAGTGTTGTAGCCTCATTTTTCACAGTTTCAAGGTAATTTACACAAACAGAATTTTCAGAGCAATTAGGCAAGAATGCACGGCTTAATGTGTCAGCAATATACATGTGTTTTCCTTTGACATACTTAATCTCCAAATCATAATACTGCAGATGTAGCAACATCCTCTGAAGCCTAGCTGGGGCTTCTGCTAACGGTTTCTTGAAAATTAACTCCAGTGGTTGGAGGTAATTTTTACGGACGTGTCTTCATTAAATAGGGATTTAAGAAATAATCTTTCTTTTCTGGACTACAATTGCCTGTCTTCTATTTTGGATTCCAATGTGGATAAGAAATTGACAGATGTTAGGCTTACACATAGCAGAAAGTTGAGAAATCTAGGTGTGGACGTTAGTAAGAAAATAGATGTTAGTAAAGTAATTTTTAATCTTTTTAACAGAAATTTAACAAAAGAGGAAAAGGATGTTCTTTCTCTTGGTGTTGAGTTTGCCTTGACTCCCATGAAATTCAACTTTTTTAAGTACTTTTTAAGTTTTGAAAAACTGTGTTCAACTTTAAGAAACTGTGACATTTGTGGTAGTGAAACCCTTATTTCCATTTTTAACAAAATTTCTGTAATTGCTAATGAGAAGTTTAAAAATTTTAATCGTAGAAAGGAGGGTGACATCAGTTAAATAAAGACCCGAATCAATATTTTACGTAATCTTAAGAACGATGATAGTATTGTTATTACAAAGCCAGATAAAGGTAGGGGTGTTGTATTGATGAATAGGTCTGATTATTTAGATAAAATGAATGAAATACTCTCTGACAATACAAAATTTAGGATGTTAAATGTAGATATTGCGAGTCATATTTTGAAATTAGAAGACAAATTAAATAGGATGTTAAGAAGTTTGAGAGATAAGATTGGGGAAGTTACCTATAGTAATTTATTTGCTTCAGGTCAAAGCCCGGTTAAATGTATGGCCTACCTAAGGTTCATAAATAGGAAACCCATTAAGACCCATTATATCCTCAATTGGCACCTTTAGTTATTACTTGTCAAAGTTTCTGGTTCCAGTTTTAAAACCTCTAACTTTTAGTGAGTTTAATGTCCCAAATTCTTCCAAGTTTGTCAAAGAATTGTGTTCTTTCGATTTTAACCAAGATGTTGTAATGGCTAGTTTTGATGTAACCTCTTTTCACGAATATCCCATTAAAAGAAACAACTGACATTATTCTTAATAATATATGTGAAAACACATAACAACTTTTGGACTTAGTAAAGTAGATTTGCGAAAATTATTACAATTGGCTACAACTGATGGCATTTTTACTTTTGATGGTAAATTATATAACCAAATAGATGGAGTTGCTATGGGAAATTCCTTTGGACCTGTATATGCAGATTGTTTCATGGGTTATTGTGAAAGGATTTGGATGTCTGAATGCCCTGCTGCTTTCAAACCCTTGTATTATCGTAGGTACGTGGACGACACTTTCCTTGTGTTTAAGGAACGTTCACATGTGGATTTATTTTTTGAATATTTTAATTCTCGTCATCCTAATATTCTTTTACTTGTGAAAAGAGGATAATATGTTGTCATTTTTAGATGTTCAGGTACACAGAAATAGAGGTAAATTTGAGACTTCCGTTTACAGGAAAAGTACTTTTACTGGCTTGGGATTGAATTATCTTAGTTTTTCACCAAAGTTGTTTAAAATTAATTCAATACGTACTATGATAAATAGAGCTTACAATGTCTGTTGTGATTTTAATTTATTTCATCAAGACATGGTCTTTCTCCAGAATTATTTTTCCGAAAATTCTTATCCCGTATTTGGCTTTTACAAAGTTCTGAAAAATTTTCTAGATGAAAAATTTTGTCCCAGACCGGTGTACAGTGCTGCTAGTAAAGATGTAAAGCATATTAAATTGCCTTTCCTTGGTCATAGTAGCTACTTGGTACGAAAAAAGTTACAAGAAATACTTAAGCACAGTTTTCCTCAAGTTAGTTTCAGATTTGTTTTTACTAACCCTTTTACTGTAGGATCACTTTTGAGGGAGAAGCCTGCTCTTCCTGTGGACCTTAATTCGAGTGTCGTTTACTTGTTTACCTGTTCGCAGTGTGGTCTGCGATACGTGGGATCCAGTTCCCGCTGGCTTAGACACAGAATTTTGGAACACGGAGGTCTTTCCGTTAAAACTAGGTTTCCTCTTTCTAAACCACCTTTTTCTGCCATAAGGGAACACAGTTTAGCACAAGACCATCCTTTCACTCACCTAGATTTTAGAGTACTGTCTTTTTGCTCAAATAGACTGGACCTTGTAATTTCAGAGTCGCTGTTTATTAAGAAAATGAAACCGGAATTGAACAACAACTCGTCCGGTATTCAACTAGCTATCATATAGTTTCATAGTAGGTACACAAAGTGTGGGTCGTTAGCCATTTTATTTTTGAGGTGTAGTTGTTTGTTTTACCTTTCATATTATTTTCATTTTTATTTCTGTTTTTGTATGTTTTGCGTTTTGTTAGTTTTTTTTCGTAATTTTTAGTTTGTATGTGATGTTCGTTTTATTTTATGTTTTTACTGAAGCTTTTAATAAGACAATTAATTTTAATGTAATTTTTAGTGATTTCTCATCCTTGTCATTTTTTCAGCCTGAAGATGAGGTTTTAAACCTCGAAAGCTCGTTTAATAAAGAATGTTCTTCCTGGTCTTGGCGCTGTTATTTATCATCAAGCTTAGATTTCCGATTAGCTGCCCAATTACTGAGACTATATATATATATATATATATATATATATATATATATATATATATATATATATATATATATATATATATATATATATACATATACATACATATACATATCTAACTATCCATGGCAAATTGTTAGATATTCAGAAAGACTGAAGTTTTTATTTGATACGTCCGTTGACCTGATAATTATGTCAAGGTTATGGCTCCTGATATATGATAACCTGGAAGAAAATCAGCCTAAGTCATCTGACAAACATGTAACCTTTTACATTTTCCGCAGATTTATAATGGTAAGAACCATTAAGAACAAGGCCTAATCAATATTGTTTATTGACCAAGGGTTGAGACGAACTGGACTGTGTCGGTGCGTCACCTCCAGTTATACAGTTTTCTCCAAAGAAAGATGGGCATCGAAATTTACAAATTACAAATCATTCATGAGGAGATATATGACTGAAAATCAATAAACACTGCAAGCTATTTTTTAAAGCGAATATATTAAGAAAGATGTACCCAGGTTTTAAATAATACCCCTGGTCACTTAGATGACTTTCGTTCAACACAACTTCACTCATTCACGCAATGGATCAGGGCGTAATCACAAATAAAAAAAAAAAGAATACTACAATCGCCGTACATGTAGGCAAGCGTTGAAGGGTTACAACATTTACAATTGTGTAAAGAACATTGGTGCTACATGGCATGGCGCAAGTGATATCAGCATGAATGGAATATGTAAGGCCTTATGCCCACAGTTTGTAAATGACTCCATAGCGTTTAATCACGAAGGGGAGGAAAAAGGAAATGTTAACATTCTGGTTGACGTAAGAGCTGTTTGAAATTCAGAGGAGTTGGCGAATGAGGATTTGATGGATCTGGAAGAACAACTAAACACGGAAGAACTTGAAGAAGAAGAAGTACATGTTCCCATAAAGAAGTCCCAAACAAAATTGATGGCCGAGGCGTTTTCTCTTCTAGAAAAAGTGTTCACTGTTTTAGAGAATCACGATCCCATTGTTAAGAGATTCTCAAAAGTGGCAACAATAGTCAATGATGCTTTCCAATGTTATTGCATCATATACTATGGAAAGAAACTAAAAACAATGCAAACTTCATTGACTAAATCTTTAACCCCACCTCCCATGACTGGTTCCTCCCCAAATGAAGAGGAAAGTGACGAAGAAAAACTTGCTGAAGAAAGCGAAACAAAGAAGATATTGACGACCCCCCTCCCCGGTACTGAGAGCAACCCCCCACCCCCGCCCCTCTCATCCATCACAACAAGCCTATGGCACCAGTTTCAAAGGTAAGAAAACTATACATGTACTTTCATTTACTGTATTATCAAAATTTGTTTAATATTGGGTGTTATATATAATTTGTAATAACAAAATATTCTATAGAATACAGTTTAGGTTTAAGTGTGAAAAACCATAAATAGTACTTTACGTATTGACTTTGAGTACACAAAGTAGAACTTACGTACAAAGCCGGTTGATATGTAACTCGTTCGTGAGTAGAGGAGCATCTGTACAGAAATTTCACTTTTATAACTCTTTCGAGCATCTTGTCAGAATGGGACAAAAAGTATGAAGACCTGAACAAGAATTATGAAGCTATTTGTTCGCTATATTAATGTTGATTCTAAGGTGTTTCTTGAGACAAGATTACTGCTGTGGGATATATCAGTTCGAAGTGATCGTTATTCATAAGTGTACAGACAGAGCATTATCATTATTGCCAGTTCTAATCGTCTGACTCAGATATCCAGGAAGCCTGAGTGTTTGCAGTAGAGGTAGAGGGGCAATGTGTAAATGGTTTGGCACCTTTATGGCAAGCATTCTGTGTAGATAGATGCATGTATTATCTGCATCTTGGATGTGGCAGTGATCGCTGTTGCTTGTCTTCTAGAGTAACTCTGTGGTAAAGAAAATCTCTCTTCGCGGAAAAATATAATATTTTCACTTATATGTGGGACTATCGTAACGAACAAATAATTGCTTTTCTATCAATAATATTATTTGTTTTTTTATGAACAAACGTTTCGTAACAACTTTTATTTTCAAGTATTCGTCCTATTCGGATTTTTACAGGAGTCAGTTGGAAAATTATAATTAACAACTAATGCAGAAATAGTGAAAATACAAGCAAAAACAAAATATTAAAAGATATTTTTACTAGTGAAAAAGAAAGAAAATTATTATTCTGCAGAAGAAGAAAAATTCTTTTAATGACCCTCTCCAAATTATTGTCAAAATCCGCAACTGAAAATATAGGACTTAAATGATGGAGTGTCAGGTAATAGCAGCGCCATCTATTGTTTGATTTTTGTCAGGTAATCGCAGTGTCATTACCGCCTGCCACCTGCCATTGCACATGAAGGTATTTATATTTTACGTAAAAGTAACTAAATGAATTGTGGTTGTATAGGCTATCCAAATTTTGGTTATATAGTGTGGTTGAATACAACTTAACCCTTCGTGGACTGGGGGGTTCAAAATTACCTACAAGACTAATGGGGTCCACACGGACCCCATTCTTTTGAGTCAGATAAATACATTATGTATGAACTCAGAATTGCTAAACTTTACATGTGTATTCTTCAGTCCTTTTATAATGAAACCCAATATCCTTTTTATATATATTGTAAAAAAAAATTCCCATTTGTGTGTGAGAAAAAAAAAAACAGTTAGAAAATGCCTTTATTTAACAAAATTACAATTCTCCTCAATTAAACAAGTAAATATTAGCAATTAATGACAAAAAACACATACATGTTATTGTTTTTGGTTCTTTTTGATACAATGCGACTTACACATCAAACAAATTTTATATGCAATCTTTACAAATAAAGTTACAATGTGCATTACACACTGGGTCACCACATGATGTGCACGATTTTTTCTATTTTTTGTCCAGCTTCCTCGGACACTTAGAACAACACCTTTTCTTGGTTTCTTGGAGCTGGGTTGTAGAGGGTAGTACTGTGTCTTCCTTACTGATGATGGCTTCCATACATTGAATTATATGCCTTGTGAAATTAGCTCGTAAATCTCTGAAACGCCGCTGGATCTGTGGCTTACAAAGCTGTTCAGCTAAGTTAGAGACAAAATTCCTTCGCTTTTGGTTTCCAGTATAGACATTAGAATTTTTTTCCATGAAACATACAGCAGCATTATATCCTGCAACATCAATCATCCAGTAAAAAATAACCAAAGGCCATCTATTGGTGATTCTTTTACATGCATAGTTCTTGACTAAGAGGTCTATGGTATCAACCCCACCTTTTGTTGCGTTATAGTCCAAAATCATATTGGGTTTGAAAGGTTCATCTTCTTGTATCTTATTGTCACAATGCATTGTGCTCAGTAAAATTACTGCCTTATTGATCTTCGGGACATAGCTTCATATCATAAGATGGTGATCTTTGCTGAAGCCAAACTTTGTTGATTGCACTTTGCGATACCGCGATGCTTGAAATGATAAGGGTATTTGCCGTTTATTTTTCCTAAGTGTTCCCAATAGAGTAATATTCTTGTTCAGTAGTTCTAGAGCAAGGCTAAAATCTGTAAATAAGTTATCACATGTAACATTTCTTCCTGAATTAGCAATAGTTGTGGTGAGATCCCGAACAACCCTACTGGCTTGTTGCCGTTCCAGACCATCAGGACCCTTTGTGCATTTAGGAGATAAGCATTTGTAGCATCTACCATGCACCAGATTTTAATCCCATATTCATTTGGTTTTGATGGCATATATACTTGCTTCAATAACCTTATGCCAAACTTCATATATAGTTGTCAACTTCCCTTGTTCACCATTTATTCTAACTGCACATGTTGACATATCATCAAATCTTATGGACCTCTTTATTTGTTTGAACCTGTCGCGACTCATAGAAGCATGATAAATTGGTGGTCCTGTCTTAGTACTGAATAATTCAGCAACAGGTTTGAATTCATCCTTGTCCACTCCAGATCGAAGATGAAGACCTACCCATGCCATCATTTCAACACAATCTACTACCTTCCATTCTTTGGCATAAATAGCAGCTCCTTTTTCATTAGTTGCTTGTACAATAAGATCCATTATTTCATCAGTGAGAAAGAAAGGGAATGTTGCACTAGCACTATGAGTAGGTACAACTTCGTGTACACCTTTTCTTTCCTGAAGGCGATTTTGTACAACATTACGCAAAAGAAGCACCAATAAATTACTTCAGGAATAATATTATGGAAAAATTATTAGATAAGTAGATTAGGCAGAGTGCTCTAAGCTTAGAAAACACATAGTTTTTAGAATTGTACCAAAACAAAATAGAGAAGAGTTAGGGACGCGGAGGACCGATGGGGTCCCTACGGACCCCAGAGGTATATTTTTAGCTGTCATTCCCTTAAAATTGATTATCGTAAGCTATTGACACTTGTGAATAGTCATAAACCACTGATGATCAAATTAATTGCATATGGGTCTTTTTTAGTAGATAGCAAAAGAGATATGTCATACCAAAGACTCACTGGGGGTCTCAAGGACCCCACCAGTCCACGAAGGGTTAATTGTGAAGTGTTGTTTTGATTTCGTGATATTTATTTAGTGGCTTGTTTAAGTGTTGATGGGTTGTTAACATGTTTTATGTTAAGTATACAATATATTCAGTAGTGACTTTATAATATATAGTTTGATAATTATATATATATATATATATATATATATATATATATATATATATATATATATATATATATTTTTTTTTTTTTTTTTTTTTTTTTTTGTGGGGGGGGTGGGGGTGGGGGCTCCTACTTTTACCCATTAGGATGAGGGTGCAATTTCTTATCTGGGGTTACTTTCGGTCTAACCGCGCAACTCTGGCTAAGTAACTACCTAGACTTGTCTACCCCTCCATTGATGAACCAACAGTCTATTGCTAATCATCGCTTCAGATATTCAATAAGAAGTCATCATATAAGGTGTCTTGTCATAAAGAACATGTGTAGATCTGTTGTAATGTAGTATAGTATTCATTTATTTCAAACTTAATTGCATATGATTTAGTTCTGAAATATATATTTTGTACCTTTATTTTATTCATGTTTGTGTTTTCCCCTAATTTCACTCTTGAGATAAATGTAACTGATCATAATCAGCAAATGGTAGAGAATTTTAAAGAACCATCGACATCCAGGCTATTCATAAATGGTCAAGAATTCAACAACACAGTCCCTCTGAAAGACACTCGAGATTCCAATTACCACAGAGGACGTCTTAAATTGAGGAAATGGGGCTTCAGCCAATCATGTCCTATCGAGAGGATTATTCAAAGTCATATATGCTAGAAAATAATTTGGAAAGCTTTTGACAGTTAATTAATTTGGAATGGGGCTGAAGCTCTAAATTACACTGAAACCATTTATTCAGATTAGAATAAAAGTAAGTAAATTTTGAGGAGTTTGCTACATGAATTAAAGGAAAATGCATAATAGAGAGACAAGCAAAGCCTACGTAGATTTGACGGCATACGTGAGAGAAACGCTCGAACTATATCTTTTTAGTGGGGCGGCCAAAACCGATAAAGCTATATGGAAAAGCATTAGGCCCATAGATGTTGCATACAATCAGATATGCAATACAAATTTCCGATCACATGAGCATATTCCGATATCATACTTATCAGTCTAACAAAACGAAGAACTACTTTGAAGGAACATTCTCCTAAAAGTAGTTTGTACTACATAGAAAATGGTCTTCACCCAAGAAAACTGGTCTTAAAAGGTTGATATCATTATACAAGTGTAGTACCTATATCTAGAGTCCAGTTCCTACATCACTGGTCAATTCTAATTTCATTAATTGTATTTCCAGGGGAACTTTTACGTCTTTACTTTAACCGAAATAAACAAAACCAAGATTCATAATATATTATAATTTTGACGTTGAAGTCCTTTCAGTAATGTAGATTTTTTATGGTTTCATTTGTGCAAAAAAAATAAAAATAGAATAAATAAATAAAATAAAATAGAAAGTCTTTGCAAGAAGATCTGAAGTAAAGAGATTTCCATTTCATGGCCGCTTCCATGAAAATGAAGATGATCATCAATATAATCTACTTAACTATAACTTTCACTAATATTTTCATACCACGTGTGATGCAGAGTTACTGCCGCTGCTGCTTGAAAAGTTACGACCAAATAAATATGAGGAGTGGTTATAAAACATAAGTACACGTCTTACCCATATGACTGCCCTTTAAAGAAATAATGTTCAATCTTGCAAAAAAGAATACAGGCAAAGTGTTTATAAAATACAAAGCGTCTCTCTCTCTCTCTCTCTCTCTCTCTCTCTCTCTCTCTCTCTCTCTCTCTCTCTCAAACACATACACACACAAACACACACACACACACACACAAAAGCCTCAGCATTGAAATAAATTGTTCTTCCAGCCTCTTATTCCTATTGGCAAGCAACTGAAATTCCACTAAATAAAAAATTTGTGAAATCATTCCATTTGTCTTTGAGATTCGCTTCTTCCGCCAATTCTCGAAATGAATAGGCGAATTAAATTGTGGAGTGGACGAATGTCGTTTCAACTTTATGAACAAAACAATAACGATAGATATCGTAGGAAAGTTAGAAAATGGTTTTGGGAAACAGTGACTGAATAAATTTTATATTACTTTTGCACTCTATATATCATGTAAGAATTACAGATAAAAGATACAAAGACGCAGATTTGTATTTTATTTCAGAAAAAGATGGTATTTTGTGATTTATTTCCCTATCCTCAGACGCTACAAAGTCTTTCCTTCCATGAAGTGAGTGGCAAACGCCTAAGAAGCTATCAACACGAATTATGTGTGTTTATCAGTGCACGCTGGTTCTAAAATTTTCTCCTGTTTGGTATTAGATGAGACTTATTATTCATACGAAAAATATGATATGACTAAGGAAATATTCTGTAAAGTAATATGTATATATACCATTGTATTTATTTGTAACTACATTATTGTAAGGTTGGTGACAAAACAGGAAACCAAAATGTCATTTCGGTTGAATGAAAAGCCTTCCGATTGTTATTAAGGATAATATAAGAGGAAAAATCTGCAGTAATGATAATGGAGAAAATCTTGAATAAAAACTAAATATGCAATAATAAAATTAATGAAAACTAAATATGCACCATGCAACTTTTTTATATACTTTTTTTATTCATTGTCTCCGATATTCATGCATGGAAATACCTCTACCAAGGTTTCAGGCAATTTGTCACAGAAATTCTGATTAGGAAAAGCAACCAGGGACCTTACTATGTTTACCTGTTTCCAAAGCAGGGCTCTGTATTCGTCAAAGAGAAGATTCCTCGTACAGCATCAGAGGAAAAAGATGTGAAGAAGCTTGTGAGTCTTACCTTGAATACTCTTACCTGCAACTTATTGTTGATTTTCGAAGATCGGATACAAGTGTCTCCTCCTTCTGTTCTATTTTATAAGATTTAAAGTACTAATCTTGAGATAACTGTCCTTGAGAAAATGACATGGATAAGGTTTACCTGTAACATTTAAGAGGTAAGAATAGCACCTATTTTTCAAATGGAGAGAGAACCCTATGAGCAAGGAATGAGTCCTTGTCATGGTAATCGCTCAATAGCGAAGAAACATATATTAAAGGAAAGGAAAATGTATCATCTTCGAATAGGTCTGCAGTAAGGAGGCATTCCCGCACGTGTTTGAGGCGTCTGTTCTCATGATTGTTCGAGAATACTTAGGTGTGTTGTGGAACTCCAGCACGCAGTGGCCGTTGTTAGAAACGCTGCGTATTATGATGTAACATTTGTCAAGAGCCTTCTAAAAAGTTCCTGTTGAGGGACCACTGGTGCCGTTCGCTGGTTAAGCTCCGCCCTTTCAGCCCCGCCCCGAGATCGACGTATATATATATGACTCTGAGGAAGTAGAGAGGATCAGATCATCAGAGATAAGAGGAGAAGAAATAGACGAAGGATAAGAGAGGAAGAGGACGCACGAGAGAGAGTGGGAACGGAAACAAAGTCGTCCGTAGTCGGAGAGAGGAGAGATCCCGACGTTGAGCAACCCTTTCAGAGAAGAAACGTCCTATAAGTGATTTTGAGGAGTAACTCGACCTTCAAGTTTCAAGACTAAGAAGTTAAGAAGCCGTCTGAAGTGTCTACTGTCCCCTTTTGTGAAGCCCTTGCTTCAAACACTGATTTTGACAACTGCAAAACTGACCAGCAAGTATTTCATTACTGCACTGTTTCCCCTTTTTCACCTATTGTCATATTTAATTTTGTTATGTAAATAGGAGAAATCATTCTGCATTTATCTTTGTTAATAAGTTTGTAAATAAACTTCTCTTCTTTTTGAGTTTCTTTCTATATTTGTATCCCGAGTTTCAATTGTTGGTGTTGAATCCTTTTTGTTTATTATAATAAAGAACCTGAGCAGATCTCGGTCCATAACAGTCTTTCCTCGTCCTCCTCACTAGCCAAGTCCTCAACAGACAAGACACAGACAGACGTGTAGCTCTCTGTGAGACTATCTTCCGACTAGCCAAACAACAAACCTTTCAGGAGGCCCAAGTACAGTACCTCCACAGAAGCCTGGCCGAAGAATGGGAAATATCTAATTCATGGCTGGTAGGTGTCAGTGACACAGTCCCTGCTTTGTCAGTTGACATGGTTGCATACACCACCAATGCCACAGTTGTCGCAGCATCGGAGATAGTAGATAGCCTATACTCTCCAATGTCACATTCAACAACATCACTGGCCCCTCTAGGCCTCGTTTCAAATGATGACATTTCCACAGGACCAAGGGGATGCTTGCACCTTGATATCTCACAGCCTCCTTGAGAGGTCCCTTACCAGAATATTTCTAAATGACCCTCTCTCCCTGCAGGAGTAGCTAAAGCCCAATATAGGCATAACTCGTACCCTAGCAACTGCAGGTTAGGTTCTGGGCCACTAAGGAGAAGACTATGGTACAAAGACCAGGATAAGCAGAAGGGCAAATACAAACCCAGACACACTGCTCATGAAACTGCCAGGCATTAAACGGGTCAGTGAGCTCTCTCAGCAATAGTGCCCTAGTCTACAGTGCCATGTACAGTATCTGAGACTCTGTAGCCTTCCAGAGTAGTTAACAGAGTTCTATGGTAATTTGATACTAAGCTATTTGTAATATTAAGCTTATACAATTTTTGCGTGGTCATTCATATTTAGGTGACTTAGTGTCCTTTTAAATTCATTTTGCCGCACTAGCTTGCTACTGTGTGGAATTCATTAAAGCATGATTTAGTCCAAGCTTTGGTACTTTCATGGCTAGTCTGCCTCCATTTAGAATTGTTTAATTCATGGTTCAATCCTGATTTCGTTACTTTGTGTCAAGTTTGTGTTGTTCTATAACTCATTAATGCATGGTTTATCCAAATTTGCTACCTTTGTGTCAAGTTGTGCTGATGTCTTTAGCATTTTATTAGACAGTAAAATCTTGCTTAACATTAAGTGTTATGATTTTCTGTAATTGAGAAACTCTCCATCAATGGTCAGAAAGCCAAAACTCCCTTTTTGTTTTGCTTTAGATTGTTACTCAGTTAAGCCTGTTCTTACAGTTTCCGTCCTGTTTGAGGACAAAATCTCTGCTAAAATGGGGGCCTATCTTACGAGACGAAGGCTTAACCTTGTTCGACAATTCTCCCTTTAATATGGCAAATGTATAGAGGCCCAAGCTGGTGCCCGAATGGGCAGTCTCTCTCTCCATTACCGTCTCCCAAATCCTATCTATTTCTCCTCTGAATTCTCTGGTACTTTTTAGGCCTATTCACAGTTTCACGTGACATGCTTCATTTGCCATCGTGTGAGCCTATGCCCTCAGGCCACCTTGGATGACCCAGGTAGAACTCACCTTACTGACGCTCGGTGTATTTGCTGGCAAAATCTCCCAGCAGCAGGACATGCCTTGTCCCCTGCTTTTACTATAGATGAAAGCTCCTGTGCCATGAGAATTCTAACATTAAGTCCCAACTTAGTGTGGTATAAAGACAATGATATCCCAAGGAAAATCTAATCAGTGCAGAGGGCGTACAACGACTTTATTTCCTTTGTCCTAATTGCCTTAGCCCTTCCATTTTATCCAGAAACCTTCGCCCAAGTCCTAAACGTGATATTCACGTGCTATTTCCCTCCTTGGTTATCCTCTAATACGCCTTGGAACCCCCTAAAATTCTTCTACACCAAAGCTATCTATCATTTTGCCCCTATAGTTTATCTCTAATTTATAAAAAGTGCATTTAAAGTGAGTCTTTATTGCCTGTGCCAATCATGTTCACAAGTATGTACTTCAGAGCATCCAACTTCATTGCAATGCATCGGACTTGATAGCTCAGTTGTTTGGTATTAGGGCTTCATTTCACGCCAGTGCTATATTTAATTAAACACCTCTCTCTTTCAGAGGGATGCTTTATCGTGTGTGACCCAGGAACTCGTTAACCAGTCTCCCCCCACGTGGGGAACCAAAAAGAGATTTTCCCTCTACTAGCATTACCGATGGTTTAAAGTTTATTTATTGAAGTTGTTGGTAACTATTTCGTGGCCTTTTGTTTGTTGATTGTGATATGAAATTGTTAACTATTCACTGAGTGTAATTGCACCTTGATGCCAAGCAAAGCAGACTCCTCCCTTATTCCAGTTATCCAAAAAATATTCTTTAATTTTGTTGTACAGGCAGCCATATTCATGCGATCCGTTGCATTTTCAAGGCTGCGCTGTAACTATCGATGTCCTTTTGGAGCTTTTACTTTGTCTTAATTCCGGGATCCCGGAATTCCCGTGATTTTCACTTGTCTAAAATTCCACATTATACCTAGTTTCCCTTTCAGGTTTTTTATGTGCTTAACAGTAATAGGCATGCAGAAAAATTACTGTAAATTGACTGTCTTATTAAGTCTACCTAGTGTTTGATTCCAACATACACCTTTTTACTCAACAAAATAAAAGGAATAAGAACAAGAGCTAAAATGTCCCGTTGCTGAAGAAACCAGTGGTTCCATGGAACGTAAAAACACCATACAAACAAATTAACAAACAAGAGCTAAAATATGCTTCCTTTACTACATTTTTTTTTTCTGTCCCCAAATTATAATGCGAATGACAATGTAAATTATAGTTCATTATCGTTGATAAAAGAAATACAATTGTTTTCATTTATAATCAGTGAAATGAAAAAAAAGCACTTGACAAAAAATGCAGTAAAAATAAATGAAGAAAAATTGAACGTATGCATTCTCTATTTATAACATGAACTAAATGATTAAGAAATTTTACATAAAATACGAATTTATATAACAGGAGCAATTTTCCGTAAAATGAAAGCAAAAACAAAGTACAGTGAATTTAATCAAATAAATGAATCAAAATTAAACATATTCTGCATTCATATGCACACAAAAATGTATGTATTGAATTTTGATAATAAGATCATAAAAAATACGAACAATTTCCGTAAAATAAAAACAATGATTAATCACAGCAAATATGATAAAATGAATTAATCGAAAGGAAAATTATATTCTGATTTCATATATAAACTAAACTGATTAATAAGCATGTATGCACTTTTATAATATAATCTCAAGTAACACAATACGCAATCACGCAAAAGTTTTTCAATAACTGAAAACCGTAATGATTAAATAAGCAATATTTGACAAAATTTAACAAAAATAATTAATTAAGAGGAAATATTTCCGTTTTCCCTTCATATAAACTAACTGTGTTCTTATTTTATATTTCAGGACTTTAACCCTGATGGGCTATAAAGACCTTAAAAAAATCAAGGATTGCGGGTCCTTAAAAAAAAAAAAAAAAAACAATTCACTGAAAATATAAAGTATTTTATATAAATATCAAAACCTTGACATAATCTAGACATCTATCATTATCACCATACATATAATGTCAGAAATTGTATGTATGTACAGTATATATATAAATATAAACAACAACAAGTACACAACCATCCTGCTGTCATATTTGTCCCTATTTTTGGGTTTAATTTTATCCCGGGATTTCCCGGGATGTGCAAAAATATCCCGGGAATATGAAACCTTGAAAATTGTCCGGGATCCCGGGAAACAAACCCTAAGTCTGTAACAGAATGTGTATATATTGAATCAGTCAGTTTATGAGGAAGATTTTTTAATGAGAGAGGACTTTTCATTTCCAGCTTTTTATCATGATCAAACGAGTACATTATGAGGGTCCTATTCTTTCAGGCAGTCTCCCCATGGCTCTCCCGTTTCCACTCTCACTGTTTCACACAAACTAGTAATCAATTGTCGTTTTTCCCAAATGTCAAAAACTAATTTGACAACGAAGTTTATATAAATATTGATACAGGGGTTACTGGAACATGATTAAAAATAAGATAGTTACTGATTACCTTAGTATTTACAAATAATAAGTGGCAACACCATATCTTGTATGTTCTGAACACATCACGAGAGCGATGTGTGTAATACACGTAATGAATGGTCATTGTCCTTCATTTTTGGTAACCATCCAAGTAAATGTCATCGCTGTCAAAAATGAGAGGTCTAAAGCCCCTTCCACACGAGGGGCAAAAGCACGGCGGGCAGACGCTGTTACCAATTTTGCGAGTGGATGGCGATCCCGAGTGTGGTCCAAGTCATAGGTTCGCCTGCCTGTGACTACTGCCTCCCTTGGACTGTTTGATCTGGTAACACGGTTGAAAAGAGAGAGAATTACGGGAAAATCCGAGTGCCCGTCGTGTCTTTGCCCCTCGTGTGGAAGAGGCTTCAGACCAGATGTTTAGCCCAGTGTTCGCACTTCGTCATCATCACTTTTATTATTCATCGATTTTGTAATACAAAGCTTATTAATTATATTATTCAGTCACTGTTTTCTACTTTCAAGATTTATCCACTGCAAAGCTAAACTTATTCGCTGTTTAAATACGTCCTTATCATTCCTCCTCTTGTGGAAACAATTTCCCATATTTTTCCAGCTTATATACCAGAAGACTCAAATCAAGAATGATGTGGAATTTTCTATATGTATGAATTATGCAAATCTAGGTTCATCCTAAAGGTAGGGTTAAAAGGCTTTACAAAATGGAGGATGTTCTAATGCAAAAATCCCGAAAATATACAATCACATTGTTTCTTAAAGAGAAATCTGATCATAACAAATTACAATGAATCAAATAATCAATTGGTGTTACTTATATATAGGTTCCTCAGTGTCACAGAAAAGAGATTACGTTTGAGAAATGATGCCCGTGTGCCAGGATGAAGGGAAGCTATTTCCAAACACGGTGACACTTATAATTCCTACATTTACTATACAGAGAGAGCCACTACGTTACGCTACAATCCCCCTTTTTAATCGAGGTTAGTAGTAGTTTATACATGCTGCATGTATCGTTTCTAATTTCTTGAGCATCATGTACACAGGCGATATATACACACACACACGCATATATATATATATATATATATATATATATATATATATATATATATATATATATATATATATATATATATATATATATATATATATATATATATATATATATATATATATATATATATATATATATATAATATGTATACATATATGTATGTTATATAATATATATATATATATATATTATATATATATATATATATATATATATATATAATATAAATCTATATATATATATATATATATATATAGATATATAGTTATGGTATATATATATATATATATATATAGAGATATAGGAGATATATGATATATATAAGCGATATATATATATATATATATATATAGTATATATATAATGTATATATATATATATATATTGTATATATATATATACATAGATATATAGATATATATAATGATATATATATTATATATATATGTATATATTATATATATAATTATAATTAAATTATATAATATATATATTTATATATTATTATGTATTAATATAATATATATAATTATGATATATATATATATATATATATATATGATATATATATATATATATATATATATATGATATATATATATCTATATATATTATATATATATATATATATATATATATATATATATATATATATATATGTGTGTATGTGTGTGTGTGTGTGTGTGTACGTTTTTTCATCCTGCCTCTCCTCACCAGCACTTAAAATTTGACTTTTAGTAGAAGGCAGCCATCATAACCCTGCACCATAGTATAGAGGGGGAGGAGATCGGAGTTTCCAGCCCCTTTAGTAGTTCTTGCGGTGGGGGGGTTTGGTTATGAAGCCGTTAAACACTAGAGACCTACCGAAGGGTAGAAGGGCAGGTCACGGGGGTTGGGACTTTAGGTAATCTTAGTTTTGAGGTCTATTCTCCCACAACCTTGTGATGGCTGTTTTGCACCTATCAGGCAAAAGCCGCTCCCTGTACTTGAACTGAATTGACCCACGAATGCCCTGCTTCATTCTCACTCCTTTACTAGCCCTTATAGAGGTCAGACGTGACCGTCTGCTGCTCGTCAGCCCCTTTGTTCATCTTCGCTTGTTGGAGTCTGCACCCCATCTCAAGCTATATATGCACAAGCAACCCAAGGTATGTCTAGAAGTTGCAAATTCAACCAGCCCTATCTCTCCAAGATGAAAAAACTCTCACTATTTTTTCCCATATTCAAATTTCCCTTTTCTCTCTACCAGCCTTTGTCCCATTCCTAGCATCACAAGTTTCCCTTGTGACTTGTTCAAGTTATCAATTGAGATATTCAACATAAGCATTAGATTTCTCCCAATATTATCAGCATTGTGTTTGATTTAAGGATAAATTCCCTCCATAGTGCAGTAGCCATAAATTTGTGAGAGAAGTCTTTGTTTTGTGTTTGAGTGTAACCTGGAATGCTCTTCCAGATTCTGGCTGAACTGAATTTCGTGCTCCTGCTTCCTTGCCAAGCGCTCACTTACCGTAGAAGATATTGTCATCAACAATCGGCAACTAGCCTTGTATAGATCGTGAATTCGTCCCATCTCTCATGTTAAGTGGTAGCCCGTTAACGAATTGCCATTGTGAATGATAGCATAATGTATCACAGATCAACTTTAAATCTAAATGGCTGGTTTCCTAGCGTGAGTGTGATTTAAAAATGCAATTCGGATTACTTCTATTTAATAATGTATAGTTTATATTTTACTGCAAATTGAAGTGTAATGTCAAAATTAGTCAAGAATCTCTCAACGCATATGTTTAACAATTAAAGACCTTATGAATAACATTACTTCTAATAAATAACATAAACTTAGTTGTGAAATCTTATTCGATTCATTTATTTAGAAAAATTTACTACATTTTAGCTTTATATTATTTCAAATTCCCTGCATTAGCTTCTATTTATTTTCTTATTTAGTTGCAGACTGTTAGTGATCATCAACTGATATTTTTGTCAACACTTTTATAGCTCTTAGCTCAGTAAGAAAAACAGTCTTCTTACATGATTCATTTTGAGACAGGCGGGATGATCATCCTAGGCTCCTTTCCTGGTTACGAACAGGAGAAAAGGACAAAAGGTTGAAAAAAAAAAGGGGGGGGGGCGGGTCTAAACTTGAAGAAGGGTATAAGATGCGTAAAAATACGGACATCTGGATTACACCTAACATGAAGATGGAGGTGGATGAATGTTGTTACAAGGGTTTTGACCAAAGAACCTAAAAAAAGCTTAAAGGTATTTAGGGTAAATTAAATTGCATTCCCTTGAGAGCTGTATTATAAAAAAAAAAAAAAAAAACTGTTGCTAACTGAGCTCTAAAATAAACAGTTCTCACTGCTGGGAGGCAAAGGGTGTATAAACTGAATATTACGGCATTTTAAGCTCCACCTTCATTTACATTTTACCCTCGTTTTGAGGAGCCTTTCGCTGCAAGAGCAAATCATCCTACCGGATTTGCAAGAATTTTCAAGGGAGTCTCACTTGGTGATTTATGGATTCATGAAATGCTATGTCATCAGAAACTTTCACTCGGGACCTTTTGGAAGTAATGCGAAGGAAGCAGGAAAAGTTTGGATGCTTCGGCACTTCCTGGTTTTCATTTTTCTTTCAGTTGATAAGAAAGGGGTTGAGGGGATACGATGGTTCACTGGAAATGACAGGGTTCTCAGGAAGCATATTATCTATATATATATATATTATATATATATATATATATATATATATATATATATATATATTAAGTTATATATAGATATATATATATAATAGTCTTATATGCTGTTGCTTTCGTACTGTGTATCATCCTTTCTTTAACTGTATGAAGTGTTGTAAAATTGTTTGCAATATTTTTAGATTCCTTATTTAGCTTAGGGTTAGTATGTTCTAACAATATGTTCAGATTTCTCAAAACATAATTTAAAAGTTAAGGGTAACGTAGAATATGAGAAAGAGAAATAGCATTTTCTGTTCGCAGAAGGAAGATAGCTGTCACCACTTGGGATCACGTGGTTCCAATGTTTTTTTTTTTTTTTTTTTTTTTCAATCATGTGATGCTCGTGTATTGTTTCACACTTAGTATTTGTCGAGAAATCGCATGCAATGATTGCACCATCTCCAGTAAACATAAAATGTTTCACATACGTCTGATGCCTCTCATTTCATATAAGTAGTTATAGATGCTTTTGTATTGAAAACTATCTCATATTGCTAGTACATTAACACTTATATCTCTCGATTTGTCAAAAGAGAATTTGGTGACTCGTAAGTAACTTTAATTTAGAAATGGAAAGTTTGTGACGTCACTCAAGGAAATTATAAAACCTTATTTCATTCGGGAAGGCTTTTTTTTGTCTTAAATCATGTAATAATACAAGTTAGTTATGACTGTAATCTTACTTTCTTTCTACATATTGTTTTGAAAGAGAATTTTTACAATATTAACTGTCTCTTGTCCCAACCATTTTAGGGTGAAGTCCACTTATCATTTTCCCTTTCGAGAGAGAGAGAGAGAGAGAGAGAGAGAGAGAGAGAGAGAGAGAGAGAGAGTCTTGTCATTCTAAACTTTGAACCTGTTTTCTTTTTATAACTGTTTTCTTGTAATAACTGTTTTCTTTTTCACCAGTATACTTAATTGTGTTTAGGTAGAAAAATAGAGTAGTAATTGAGCAGTCTTCCTTCAATTTAATTGAAGTGAGTTAGAACCAGTGGAGTACTTGGTCTTTTAAAATCAGGGAAATATCTAGACTTTTGAAGTTGTTGATGGATTGATGCCCTTTAATTTATTTAATTACATATAAGATTGCCTCACACCTATTTTAATGAACTTAGTCTGATTTTCTGCAATACTGGTAAGCTGTTTAAGGGATCACTGCTGCCTTTTGAGTATTCAGTCGTATTTTACCTGTGATGAAGGTTCAGGCTGTGGTGAGGTAATATTCAATGATTGGTAAGTCTAGTAACCGATACTTGGCACTTCGTCACAGTGTGTATATAAATGTATGAATATAAATGTAGTGTAGTATATATATTAGGATATTATATTATATATAATTATCTATATATAATATATATTTATATATATATTATATAATAATAATATAATTATATATATATATTATATGCTATAGATATATAATATATATATTGATATATATCTAACTATATATATATATATAATATATATATATATATATATAGTATATAATATGTGAATTATTTATATATATATATAGATATATATATATTTATTATACTATATATATATAATATATATTATATATATAATATATTAATATATATTATATATATATTATATATAATATATATGATATATATTTATATATATATATATCTATATATATATTATATATATATATATATATATATATATATATATATATATATATATATATAAATATATATATCTATTATATATCTATATATATATATATCTATATTATAATATATATATATAACTATATTATATATATATATATATATATAATCTACTATATATATATATAGATATTATATATTATATATGATTATCTAGATATATAGAGTATATATATATATATATATATATATATATATGATAATATATAATTATAGATATATATATTATATATACATATATATATACTATATATATAATATATATATATATATATATATATATATATTATAATATATATAAATATATATATATATATATATATATCTATTATATATATATATATATCTATATATATCGATATATATCATCTATATATCTATCTATATATATATCTATTATATATATATCTATATATATTATATATATATATAGAATATATATCTATATAGGATATATATATATATATATATATAGATAATATAGATATCTATATTATATATCTATATATATATATATATATATATATATATATATATATATCTCATATATATATATATATATATATAATATATATATATCCTATATATATATATATATATATATATTTAGTATATATATATATATATATAATATATATATATTCTATAATCTATATATCCATATATATATATCTATATATATCCTTATGTATATATATCTATATATCTCCTTATCTATATATATATATATATATATATATCTATATATTATATCTATATATATATATATATACTATATATCTATATATATATCGAGCTACAATGTCCTTTAATATCTAATTCGCTCTACCTCGGAATTAATATATTTTCATATATGCTTAACAGAGATCTTCC
>NC_061092.1:55665110-55687610 GCF_015104395.2 Macrobrachium nipponense
CAGAGATCTTCCGATAATAGATTTGCCTGGACCAGGGCGCGAACCTATGGATTCCTTTCAAATCCAGGAACGTCAGTGAAGCTTTAGCTACTACACCACGCGAGAGGTTAAAAGTTCATGTCGCCTCTCACCCTCATATACCTTTCGCGCGCAGGTAATTAGTGGTTTGGAGACAACATCAACCCACCTCGACTCTGGTAGTGTTTGTAGTGCTTTTGACAGCACGTAGCCAATCTATAAGTCATATCACATTTCCGTGATTCATATACATATATCGAGCTACAATGTCCTTTAATATCTAATTCGCTCTACTCGGAATTAATATATTTTCATATATGCTTAACCGAAGGGGAATTTTTTCTCGATAATAGATTTGCCTGGACCAGGGCGCGAACCTATGGATCCTTTCAAACCCAGGAACGTCAGTGAAGCTTTAGCTACTACACCACCGCGAGAGGTTAAAAGTTCATGTCGCCTCTCACCCTCATATACCTTTCGCGCGCAGGTAATTAGTGTTTGGAGACAACATCAACCCACCTCGACTCCGGTAGTGTTTGTAGTGCTTTTGACAGCACGTAGTCAATCTATAAGTCATATCACATTTCCGTGATTCATATACATATATCGAGCTACAATGTCCTTTAATATCTAATTCGCTCTACCTCGGAATTAATATATTTTCATATATGCTTAACCGAAGGGGAATTTTTTTCTCGATAATAGATTTGCCTGGACCAGGGCGCGAACCTATGGATCCTTTCAAACCCAGGAACGTCAGTGAAGCTTTACCTACTACACCACCGCGAGAGGTTAAAAGTTCATGTCGCCTCTCACCTTCATATACCTTTCGCGCGCAGGTAATTAGTGGTTTGGAGACAACATCAACCCACCTCGACTCCGGTAGTGTTTGTAGTGCTTTTGACAGCACGTAGCCAATCTATAAGTCATATCACATTTCCGTGATTCATATACATATATCGAGCTACAATGTCCTTTAATATCTAATTCGCTCTACCTCGGAATTAATATATTTTCATATATGCTTAACCGAAGGGGAATTTTTTTCTCGATAATAGATTTGCCTGGACCAGGGCGCGAACCTATGGATCCTTTCAAACCCAGGAACGTCAGTGAAGCTTTAGCTACTACACCACCGCGAGAGGTTAAAAGTTCATGTCGCCTCTCACCCTCATAATTACCTGCGCGCGAAAGGTATATGAGGGTGAGAGGCGACATGAACTTTTAACCTCTCGCGGTGGTGTAGTAGCTAAAGCTTCACTGACGTTCCTGGGTTTGAAAGGATCCATAGGTTCGCGCCCTGGTCCAGGCAAATCTATTATCGAGAAAAAATTCCCCTTCGTAAGATATATGAAAAAATATATTAATTCCGAGTAGAGCGAATTAGATATTAAAGGACATTGTAGCTCGATATATGTATATGAATCACGGAAATGTGATATGACTTATAGATTGGCTACGTGCTGCTCAAAGCACTACGAAACACAACAGAGTTCCGGAGGTGGGTTATGTTGTCACCAACACTAATTCTCTGCGCGCGAAAGGTATATGAAGGGTTGAGAGGCACATGAAGCTTTTAACATCGTCGCGTGGCTGTAAGTGCTAAAGCTTCACTGACGTTCCTGGGTTTGAAAGGATCCATAGGTTCGCGCCCTGGTCCAGGCAAATCTATTATCGAGAAAAAATTCCCCTTCGGTTAAGCATATATGAAAATATATTAATTCCGCAGGTAGAAGTGCTAATTAGGTATTAAATTAAGGATTGTATGCTCGAGTATATGTATATGAATCCACAGGAAATGGTGATATGACCTTATAGATTGGGCTACGGTGCTGTCAAAAGCCACTACAAAGCCTAACTACGAGTCGAGGTGGGTTGATCGTTGTCTCCAAACCCATAACTTAATTACATGCGCGCGGGAAAGGTATATGAGGGTGAGGCAGGCGTCCACTGAACTTTTAACCCCACCTCCTCGTTGGTGGTTGTAAGGCTAGAGCTAAAGCTTGTCCACTGAGCGTTCCTGGTTTGAAAGGATCCATAGGTTTCGCGCCCTGGTTCCAGGCAAATCTATTATCGAGAAAAAAATTCCCCCTTTCGGTTAAAGCATATATGAAAAATATATTAATTCCGAGGTAGAAGCGAATTAGATATTAAAGGACATTGTAGTCTATATATGTATATGAATCGGAAAATGTGGATATGACTTATAGATTGGCTACGTGCTGTCAAAAGCACTACAAACACTACCGGAGTCGAGGTGGGTTGATGTTGTCTCCAAACCACTAATTACCTGCGCGGCGAAAGGTAAATAGAGGGTGAGAGAGGCGACATGAACTTTTAACCTCTCGCGGTGGTGTAGTAGCTAAAGCTTCACTGACGTTCCTGGGTTTGAAAGGATCCATAGGTTCGCGCCCTGGTCCAGGCAAATCTATTATCGAGAAAAAATTCCCCTTCGGTTAAGCATATATGAAAATATATTAATTCCGAGGTAGAGCGAATTAGATATTAAAGGACATTGTAGCTCGATATATGTATATGAATCACGGAAATGTGATATGACTTATAGATTGGCTACGTGCTGTCAAAAGCACTACAAACACTACCGGAGTCGAGGTGGGTGATGTTGTCTCCAAACCACTAATTACCTGCGCGAAAGGTATATGAGGGTGAGAGGCGACATGAACTTTTAACCTCTCGCGGTGGTGTAGTAGCTAAAGCTTCACTGACGTTCCTGGGTTTGAAAGGATCCATAGGTTCGCGCCCTGGTCCAGGCAAATTCTATTATCGAGAAAAAATTCCCCTTCGGTAAGCATATATGAAAATATATTAATTCCGAGGTAGAGCGAATTAGATATTAATGGACATTGTAGCTCGATATATGTATATGAATCACGGAAATGTGATATGACTTATATATATATATATATATATATATATATATATATATATATATATATATATATATATATATATATATATATATATATATATATATATATATAATATATATATATATATATATATATATATATATATATATATATATATATATATATATATATATATATATATATATATATATATATATATATATATATACATATATATATATATATATATATATATATATATATATATATATATATATATATATATATATATATATATATATATATATATATATATATATATATATATGTATATATATATATATATATATATATATATATATATATATATATATATATATATATATATATATATATATATATATATATATATATATATATATATATATATATATATATATATATATATATATATATATATATATATATATATATATATATATATATATATATATATATATATATATATATATATATATATATATATATATATATATATATATATATATATATATATATATATATATATATATATATATATATATATATATATATATATTGTGATGGTAATTACTTCATAGCAAAGAAAGATAAAGGAAAGGAGAACGCATTTTCGAGAAGTTCGGCAGCAAGGAGGTTTTCGCGCCACTGTTGGAGGCGTCTATGCTAGCGGCTGTTCGAGAATCGGCAGGAGTGTTGTGGATCTCGTCGGGACGTGAGAAACGCCGCGATTTCTGATGCAATACCTCGTCTAGATTCATCTAAGAAGTTCTAGAAATCCCTGGAGTCGGGTGACGTTCGCAGTAGGCTCCGCCCCAGAGGTGCCGTATAATACACGACAACGAACTTTGGAGAGCAGTGATCGTAAGAGGAAGAGATTGTAAGAGAGAGGGATCACCAGTTAGAGCCACAGATCAGATTATCAGTGAGAGATCAGCAGCAGCAGAGATCTTCCGTGAGATACGAGAAAAAGGAACTGACGAAGTATCAATCAAAAGGAAAGTTGTTCGAGAGTTGGTTGATATTGGTCTAGTCGTCTTCAGGTGTGGTCTACCGTGTTATCTCGACGTCGAGCAGACTTCAGAGAAGAAAAGGTCCTGTTACAGGTGTTGGGGAATTCCTGCCTTACAAGAAGATTAGATTCTGCAATACGGAGTCAAGAGGACATCCGCAATCGCCGATCTATTTATGAAGCCAGCGCGTCGAACCGCCAAATTGAGTAGCAAGTATTTTAATTGCCTCACTGTTTCCCCCCAGTTCATGCAGTGTAAGATTCTATCTGTTTATGTAAATAGGAGATACCATTCTGCATTTACCTATGTTAGTAAGCTTGTAAATAAACCTTTGTTGTGTTAGTGTTTCTTTCTATTTGTATATCCCCAGTTTCAACTGTTTGTGTTGATAAGTTTTTTTTTTATTATTTCATATCGAACCTGAAGCGGACCTCCCTCAGAGGCCGTAACATTGTCTCAGAGATCTGTGGGTCCGTAACATATATATATATATATATCTATATAGATATATATATATATATATATACATATATATATATATATATACTATACGTATATATATTATATATATATATATATATATATATATCTATATATATATATATATATATATATATATATATATATATATATATATATATCTATATTATATATATATGATATATATATATATCTATATATTAATAGTATATATATATATATAATACTATATATACATATATATATATATATATATATATATATATATATATATTATATATATATAGATATATCGATATGTATATATATAAATAGATATCTATATATACTATTTCTATATATAGCGACTATATATATATAATATATCTATAATATAATCTATATATATATTTATAGATATATATATATATATCTATATATCAGATTACTATATAACTAGATATATATATCTATTTATAATCTATATATATATATAATATCTATTATATGATATAATAATAGATATATAGATATAGATATGATATATATATATATATATATATATATATAGAATATATATGGATATCTATATATATATCTATATATTATATCTATATTAGAGATATATATATGAGATATATTATATATATTATATATATACTATATATATAATATTTATTATATTATATAGATATATATATATTATATTATATATTATATATTATATATATAGATGATATATATATATATATATATATATATAATATTATATACTATATAATATATATAGATATATATATATAGATAGATAGATTAGATATATTGATATATATGTATGTATATTATATATATATATATAGATATGATATATATATATATATAGATATCTATATATATAGATATATATATAGATATAGTATATATATATATATATATATATCTATGAAGAGCATATAGATATATTGTATAGAGCTATATAGATATCAGATATATAATCTGATATATTAGATAGAGATAGTAGATATAGATATAATATATATATACATATATATATATCTATATATTATATTATATAATATGATATATATATATATATGTATTGTATATATATATATATATAGATAATAAAATATATATATAATAGATCTATATATTATAGATATATATATAGATATCGATATATATATATATATCATATATATATATATATAGTATATAGATATATATATAAAGATAGATATATATATTATATATATATATATATATATATATATATATATATAATTGTATATATATATATATAGAGATTTATATATATATATTTATATATACTATATATATATATAATTATATATCTATATATTATATAAATATATATAATATATATATATATAGATATATATAATTAGATATATATATATATATATATATGATATATATTTTATATATTATATATATATTATAGATATATATATATATATATATATATATATATATATTATATATATATATATATATATATATATAATATATATATATATATATATATATAATATGCTTAAAAAATCGCAGTAGATGCACGTGACTTCATAAATAAGCGAATACCACGGGAAATGATAGTCAGGAATCCAAGCGCTTTCGTCTTTATTCAGACATCGTCAAGGAGCTACTAAAGTACAATTGGAGAGGATAGCCTCAGGTACAAACAAGATCAGGAATACCAGATGGTTAATTATCAAAAGGGTAAAAATTAAAAGGGATAATCCAGGATTATCGGATATCACACGGTCACAAACTTAAACAGATTCTGACCCTAACCGAAATTACAAAGTATCTTTACAGTCCAAAACATGTAAAAACTGAATATATTAATTTTGTTGCTTATATTTATCTACAACTTTTTTCATTATGAAAGCATCAAGTTTAAATAAACCAAGACTTAAATTTAGAACATTTCTATTATTTGACTTGATAAAACAAGATTCAATGATATTCCTTTTAACTGTGTCATTACATGGGACTAAGGCTCTTGTCTTGACTCCAGTTAATAGGATGGTACTAAAATTCTGCCTCATTATGTACAAATAATTAATGCATTCGTATATTTGTGCCCAGTTCTCACAGAATATTGATGTTGCTTAAGACGCTGTGAAAGAGATTTACCGGTCCTGTCCGTAATAGATTTTATCCCACTTTTTGCAAGGAATTTCATATATGCAGCCTGGAAGATCTTTAGGAGAATTTTTGATTACTAAACTCTTGACATTAATATTACTGAAAACAACATTTATGTTAAAAAGCTTAAAATTCTAGGAATATCTAAAAATCTTTCATCATAAGGTAATTTTAGAATGTTATGCTTATTAAATTCAAGTTTGTCATTAGTTGAATAAAATATTTTTCTAGCTCTTTTCCATGCCACATCTACAAAAGTCCTTGGGTATTTAAGTTTCAATGCAATATCATAAATAGTTTTAATTTCAGCGTCAATTAACTGCGGGCTACAGACACGTAAAGCCCTTAGGAACATCCAGAAAAAAACAGAGAATTTAACATTTTGATGGTGATTGGTGGTAGTAAATGAACAAAAGAGGCAATATTAGTTGATTTTCGAGAGACTGAAAAGGTGAAATTTCTATCATTTCTATGGACAGTTACATCAAGAAAATTCAAATTACAATTTTCTTTCTTCCTCTACAGTAAATTTTATAGAAGGGACTAAAATTATTGAGATTATTAAGGAATTCCTGGAGGTTTTCATGAACTGGCCAAATACAGAAGATATCATCCACGTATCTAAACCAAATAACTTTTTGGGGCCAAATTCTTGGTAAGAGTTTTGTCTCGAAAAATTCCATGTAAATATTGCTAAGGACAGGAGATAAGGGATTACCCATGGCCACCCTGCCAAATTTTCAATTTTGTACAAAAAATTCCCCATTGAAACAAAATTTACTATCTTTGATACATAACCTTATGAGACTAATGAGATTTTCTACATTTAAGGGAATGTCATGACGCTCTAATTCCTCTTCCAAATATTCAAGTAAGTCATCTACAGGCACTTTTGTAAATAAAGAGACAACATCAAAACTAACCATATTAAAATCATAATTCAAATTTAAACTATTCAATTTGTTTATAAAATCAACATTGTTTTTAACATTCGTGTTAGAAATATTTCCTACCAAAGGAGTAAGAATTTTTACAAGCCATTTAGATAAATTATACGAAACTGAGCCCACTAAACTAATGATTGGTCTGATAGGGTTATTGATTTTATGTGTTCTTGACTAAACCATACATGTAAGGTAGGAAGGCGCATTGCGGTGTAAACTGTTTAATAAATGGTCCAAGCCCTTCAAAATGGATTTAATTTGTTTATTAAAATGGGAGTTAACTGTCTGTGTAGGGTCAGACCTCAGTTTCGTATAAGTATCAGTGTCATTTAGCAATGTCATTATTTTACTTATATAGTCACTTTTATTCATAATTACCACTGCATTAGATTTATCTGCTTTTGTCACCTTCACTGTTTCGTCTTCTTTAATTTTCTTAAAAGCCTGGAGAAATCTCACGGGTACATTAAGGGGAGAAGGTTTACTCATAGCACCATACACAATACCTTTACAAATATTGATATCAATCAGGGCATAGGTTTGATTCAATTTTTCTAAATAACAAAAGGATTTTGAGATGTCGACACAGTCCAGGTTACCATTAAATACACCAAAGCTTAACCCATATCCCAAAGCCGCTGTCGTAGCACTATCCACTGGTTTGTCAGATAAATTAATCATGAAGTCCACGTTGGCATTTGCTTAGTCCAGTCGCGTTTCAGCAATAAGATTTTTCAGCTTGACTTGGGAGCTTCCTTTCACGATGGTTGCAGCACTTTCTCAATTTTCCGTAGCAATAATCCAGCATCTGATTCTTCCAATCGACAGGAACCGTCTGATTAAAGCTATACCTTCGGCTTCTAAGTGTACGGAACGCATCATCTACTTCCACTTTGTGATGTCGATGTGTTTCTGAAGTATGATGCGTTGAAACTCGTCGAATGGTCGCTCTGCTAGGCGAAGAATTCTCACTGGTAAAATCGACTTTGGCATCACTTGCTCGTTCATGCACTTCCGTAGAAAGTTGAGTCGGAGTTTCAGTTTGTGAGCGATGATAAGAGCATTACAGAAGGATGTCACGAATAGAACAAGGCTCGGAAAATTCAAAGAAAAGGCGTAGAAGTTGCGTGTGGTTTCCATTATGCTTAAAAAATCACAGTAGATGCACGTGACTTCATAAATAAGCGAATACCACAGGGAAATGATAGTCAGGAATCCAAGCGCTTTCGTCTTTATTCAGACATCGTCAAGGAGCTACTAAAGTACAATTGGAGAGGATAGCCTCAGGTACAAACAAGATCAGGAATACCAGATGGTTAATTATCAAAAGGGTAAAAATTAAAAGGGATAATCCAGGATTATCGGATATCACACGGTCACAAACTTAAACAGATTCTGACCCTAACCGAAATTACAAAGTATCTTTACAGTCCAAAACATGTAAAAAACAGCCTGACACCTGAACCTTCATCACAGGTATAAATACAAACTGATTACTCTAAAGGAAATAATCATCCCTTGAAAACTTATTAAATCATACAAGAAAATCAAACAACATTCATTAAAACGATTGTGACGTAATCTTGTATAAGATTAAATTAATTAAAGGTCATAACTCCATCAACAATTTTGAAAGTCTAAGAATATCCCTGGTTCTAACTCACTTTGATAAAGCTGAAGGAAAACAGCACAAAACCAACTAGATATTTCTACCTAAATA
This sequence comes from Macrobrachium nipponense, assembly GCF_015104395.2. Taxonomy (NCBI): domain Eukaryota; kingdom Metazoa; phylum Arthropoda; class Malacostraca; order Decapoda; family Palaemonidae; genus Macrobrachium; species Macrobrachium nipponense. Next base: position 55,674,349 of record NC_061092.1, read on the forward strand.
AAATCCTTTTTCAAGTGGTCAATAAATGAAACTCTAATATTTCCACTATGCTATCGAGATATTAAATAGATCAAAAAGTTACAAGAGAGAGAGAGAGCTTCAGCATCTCTTTACAGCACGGTTATAAGTCTAAGAATGAATCTCTCCTCTATGGAAACTAACTGATATGTGAAATCTAACCCAAAATGTTTGAATGACTACGAAATATTTTGAGCTTATGTACTGCTGTAAATTTAATCCTTCTCTATCAAAACGAAAAAGAGAGAAAGTAGGATAACAACTATAAAATCTTTATTATTACATGGTTTGAGAACATAAAAATTCTCTTAATATGAAAGATATGATTATTGAAATATGGTTGCAAGCACAGAGTGGTCGTCATTTACGCGACATTTCACAATTAAAATACTTATAAGAAAATAAATTCTCTTTTGACAAGCGAGAGAGATATCAGTTAATTTTATCAGTTAACATTAAACACAGTGGTCCCAACAAGGAACATAATCTCTAATTACTAAAACGAAATGAAGAATCTTTGTGATTGTAAGCAATCATTGTGTAGTCTTGGGCAATCAGTCACATGGTTTAGACAAAGACGAACGATACTGGTCCGTCATGAAGAACTCGTGTTGACAGATATATCCGCTTTGGCGAATGAAGCTAATCTCTATTTTCATTCTTGGTTCTTTATTAACTTTAAATTACACGTTTACGAATTCTGAACATATTATTTAAACATATTAACTCTAAGCTAACTTTAATATGGAATCTGAACATATTACAGACACTTTACAAAATTCCATACAATTACTGAAGGGGAAGTTATGCATTGCGAATGCAGCAACATAAGAATTATATATACATACACACACACATTATATATATATATATATATATATATATATATATATATATATATATATATATATATATATGTGTGTGTGTGTGTGTGTGTGTGTGTGCGTGTGCCCGTGTGTGCATGTATATAAATTACTGACTCACATCAGGAACGAACCCCGGTCTCTGCACTGATAAGCCAGGGCTAAGACAAGTGACCTACCATAGTCATAACAGAAGTTGGAACTTAGATACTTCCATACCTGAGGTTTTCCTGGGAAGGCTTCTGCCCAACATACCAGCTAATTTTATCCAACTTCCCCACCCCTGTGTGTCAGCCTGTACCAAGTCATTCAAATTCATTTTTAAGAAAGAAGTGCTCATATATACATTACTTTCATTATATTCACAGAAAAAATTTATATCAAGGAACTTTGTCCTGACATTACTACCTTTTTCAATAATTCGAATTTATTACATTTGTACGTTTTCTCTGTAAACAATTTTCAATAAAGTAGTAACCGTGTTGTTTCATTAAATATGATACAGACTATATGAATGATTTCTTTTTATGTTCTTACGTACCTTTACCACAATTTCTAAAGTTTCTTTCATCATGGTTAATTTCCTCAACATTCCGTTCCTATGGCAAATTCATTTCTTAAAAAGTATTTCAGTTGCCTCGGATTTCGACTTTGATGTTCAACATTCGCGATACATTAATTACAATGTCATGCTAGAATCTTTATTTATATCTATTAAAAGTCGTGTTGGTGACACTACTGTATTTGGCCATTTTTATTCTAATGGCAGTTTCAAGGCATTTGGATACTTTTACTTTAAACATCGGTGTCCTTTTTTAAGATATCCTTTGATTTTGATTCTATGATCTGATTGCTCAGTGCTTTGTTTCTGTTCCGCAGTTTCCTGTCTGCCTTCCTTTCTGACTTGAGTCTTGCACTTTCTGTAGTGTTAAAGAATAATCAGTTTTATATAACTGGAACAAATTGTTCATCATATCGGAAGATGGCTCATAGTTGCTAACACTTTCTCTTTTAACGTAAACTTTTTCATTTATGCGCTTAATTATTTATACTCAATCTTGTCCTTCTCCGACTACGTTACGGCAACCACTTTATTAGAATCTTGATGTGAGTTTGTAATGCCTGTGTTATCAAAGGATATTATACGAAATGAAAAAAAAATGAGCATAGCACCACTAAAGTCCTTCGATTACTGCCACTATGTCCATATCCTGTCCCATTATTGGCTGTATTGTATTATAATGCTATGGGCGTCTTTTACCTTTGTTTTCGATTAATGTTATTGTTTCATCTCCTTTAGCGCTGTTTTCTCGCTATAATACCAGTTATATATCATGTTTATGCGACTTTTACTGTTATTAGAAAATGCTTTTTCCCCCTTACATTACGTCCCTTAAGAGATAACTTATGTTGTTCATCTGCAGTAAATTTAAAGGTTAAATTATTAATCTTCTTATTTTTTATTACTTTAGTTTATTGCATAAGTAATTACGTACGTCTTTCTTGATACTGATCATCAACCCGAAAGATTAATTAATTGAACGTGAGCTGAATGAATATTCATTCATATTTTTTATTTTGAAGTATTAAAGTATTATTGAAATATAGATATATATATATATATATATATATATATATATATATATATATATATATATATATATATATATATATATATATATATATTGTAACGAAGTGCCAAGCATCTGGTTACTACTCTTACCATTAGGGCAAGAGACTTAATCCCGGGTCGGGGACACCATTTATACTTGGTGCATGGTTTGCTCAAGTACCTGGTTACTAGTTACTTCACGACAGCCAGACACCTGAACCTTCATCACAAATACAAAACGAATGAATGCTCTAAAGGTAACACTGATCCTCTATATAACTTAATAATCATGTAAGAAATCAGACTAAGCTCATTAAAGTAGGCGTGAGGTAATTTCAATGAAAGGCCATCCACTCCTTCAACAATTTTAATTCTATGTATTTGCATGGTTCTAATTCACTTGAGGAAAATAGCACAATTTCCGCTACATTTCTACCTAAATAAAAATAAAAATATATACTGGTAGTAAATGGAATGCGCATACAAATTTTAAATAATTTTTTTTCTAAATTCAAATTATAAGTGAAATTCACAATATCAGGAAAATTTGCTATTACTTGAAAATAAAACTATTTTAATTCTTGAATTAATCATTACACAAAAATAAATCAAATTTTATCAAGAAATTTAAAGAAAAATATTTAATTATTCAAGTAAAATTCAAATTATAAAGCAATAGTTAAATTTGAAAAGAAGTTTAATGAAATGCGAATTAATTCACAAGTCTTAGATTAAAACAATTATACAATAATTAAATTGTCAGGGCCTTTGTCAGGAGGGCCCTCTCGCACTGTTCACCATGGCAGGCCATGCACCTCGAAATCGCCCGCGCATCCCAGAGGCTTATCAACATTGGATACTCAAATAAACTCGTAAACCGAGAAATACAAACTGCCCTCGACAAATGGTACGTGACGGAGGAAAACAAAAGGAACATTCCACCCCCGGAGAATATAAAACTTTTCTACAAAGCCTTCATGCACCACCAAAACAAAGAAGACGAAACAGCCATCAATAAAATAATACACGTCCGCCCTATTAAGGAAGGGAAGAGAGTTTCCATCATTATTTTTTACGAATGTCGGCGTAAGAAGGACCTCCTGATGAAGAACAACCACTCCCCGTAGGAGAACCCTTAAAGCAGTCCAACTTCGTTTACTGATACGTATGCAACGCCTAAGGAAGCCCTGGGATTTACATCGGTATGACGACGATGCACCTGTCTAAAAGAATCTCCTGCCACGCCCAGGAGGGCGCCATCAGGCAGCACGCCCTTACAGTACACCAGCAGAACATAAGAGTTGACATCATCAGGAATGTCAAAATCATCGGAAGAGCCCCTGACCCACGACGTCTGCGCCTCCTAGAAAATACTACTAAGGGTGACGTCTTACAGGTCTTACAGTTCGTTCGGGTTGCCCCAGGTCCCTCAGTGTGAGGCACCTCTAATGTCTACCAGAGAGTTGCTAGTACATCTTCCGGTATATTTTGCATCTTCCAATCTTGGATGGTCTGGGATGCAGTTTAGATATTTGTCGAGCTTATTCTTAAACACATCTACCCTCACTCCTGATATATTCCTCAGATGAGCTGGCAACGCATTGAATAGACGCTGCATTATCGATGCTGGTGCATAGTGGATTAATGTCCTGTGTGCTTTCCTTATTTTTCCTGGTATAGTTTTGGGCACTATTAATCTACCTCTGTTTGCTCTTTCTGATATTTTTAGTTCCATGATGTTTTCTGCTTATTCCCTCTATCTGTTCCATGCCTGAATTATCATGTAGCGTTCTCTTCTCCTTTCTAGACTATATAATTTTAAGGATTGTAGTCTTTCCCAGTAGTCAAGGTCCTTAACTTCTTCTATTCTAGCTGTAAAGGACCTTTGTACACTCTCTATTTGTGTGCAATATCCTTTTGATAGTGTGGGTACTATATCATATTGCAATATTCAAGTGGACTACGAACATATGTTTTATAAAGCATAATCATGTGTTCAGCTTTTCTTGTTTTGAAGTGCCGTAACAACATTCCCATTTTTGCTTTACATTTTGCCAACAGAATTGCTATTTGATCATTGCATAACATGTTCCTACTCATCATCACACCAAGGTCTTTAACTGCTTCCTTATTTGTGATTGTCTCATTATTAGGTCCCCTATATGCATATAGCTTTCCTTCTCTGTCACCATAATTTATTGATTCAAATTTATCAGAGTTAAATACCATCCTATTTACCTCTGCCCAATCATATACTTTGTTAAGGTCTCTTTGTAGAACGTCCTATCTTCATCACAAGTAATTTCTCTACTTATTCTTGTGTCATCTGCGAAACTACTCACTACCGAATCCTTAACATTACTGTCTATGTCTTCAATCATAATAACAAACAGTATTGCATCTAACACCGTACCTTGTGGCACACCGGATATTACCTTGGCTTCATCCGATTTCTCGTCGTTTGCAATAACTATCTGTTTTCTGTTGTGTAAAAATTCTTTCAACCATCTTCCTACTTTATCCACGATATTGTGTTTTCTAATTTTCTTCGCTAATATATTATGGGTCTACCTTTGTCAAAAGTTTTTGCAAAGTCTAGATAAACCACATCTGTTTCATTTCCGCTTTTCATGTTTTCGAATATGTTCTCACGGTGACTAACAGTTGGGTTTGTGTACTTTTTCCGGGTACGAAACCATGTTGTCCTCCAGGTAGAAGCCAATCAAGAGGCTCCCAGTGATATTCCCCTCCTGAGAAGATCTGTAAGACTCGAGAACGTTCGCCGCATGAGTCACCTTCTCAGGAACCAATGAAAACTCAATCAGCCCCATAGGTTTTCCAAACCGTACTCAAGAGCTCGCAACATCAGGATATGAGAGAGAAGAGAGAGAGAGAGAGAGAGAGAGAGAGGGAGGAGGAGATGACGACGAGAGAGAGAGAGAGAGAGAGAGAGAGAGAGAGAGAGATAATTCTATGAATAATAATAAACACCAAAATGGCTCAACTGAATTTTAACATGCCTTTTTGTGCGTTGCTCTCCAGTCTAAGCCACAGAGAGAAAGCTGTTATCAGAAAAATAGAGAAGTCTCTCTACTAAATTAATAGTGCTGAAGCAACAACCATTTTTAATAATAATAATAATAATAAGAATAATAATAATAATAAAATAATAATAATAAATTAATATTATTATTATTATTATTATTATTATTATTATTATTATTATTATTATTATTATTATTATTATTATTATTATTATTATTATTATTATTATTATTATTATTATTATTATTTATTATTATTATAAAACTTTTTAAGGAGAGTTTTTGTTCAGATGGAATCATGTAGTCAAACATCCAATGAATGAACACATTAAAAAATCAAATTTGTTTTTATTAGAAAAAATATATTTGTATTTTTTTTTTTTTTAATAAAAGCGTGTTTAAGAAATATATATTTTTTATTGTATACTTTTTGGTAGTTTTGGCAGGAAATGTAACTGATTAATGACAGAAGCATACGAAACTGATATCTTGTCTAACCAAAAAAATTTTGAAAAGTCCGTATATGTATAGAATTATTCTATCGAGTCAAAGAAGTTGTGAAAAATCCAGAGTTTGGAACAAATTCAGAGATACTGGGTGGGGGTCACTATAGGGTCACTAGAGGTCACTGCTGACCTACTGTATCATTTAAGGTTGTATTGTCCTCTGAATTGAGTAACCATGCAAAGTTTCAAGGAAGGATTAAAGAAGATGATCAAGCTATCAAAGGCTAGAAATAAGAGCACCAAAGATATTACACATATCAAACAAATAAAGGATCAAGATGGTGTAGTACTTAGAAAGGAGGAAGACATTGTGAAGAGATGGAAAGAATATTTCGAACAGTTGTTAAATGAAGAAAATAATAGACTAAGAAGAGAGGATGGGCAAGTGAACATTGGCATGGTAATGAGGTTTTCTAGGCAAGAGCTACTAAATGCACTGAAGAAGATGAAGAATGGGAAGGCAACCGGACCAGACATGATCCCGGTGGAGGCATGGAAAGCATTAGGAGATGAAGGAGTGGATATACTGTACGATCTTATGATAAAGATCCTTGAACAGGAAAAGATACCAAATGAGTGGCGTGGGAGTATATTGATCCCAATTTTTAAAGGGAAAGGCGATGTCCAAGAGTGTGGTAATTATAGGGGCATTATGATGTCCCACACTTTGAAGATACTGGAAAGGATGATAGATGCTAGACTGAGAGAAGTACAGATAGGTAAAGAGCAGATGGGATTTATGAAGGGAAGGGGAACAACAGATGGTATATTTTGTCTGAGGCAAATAATGGAGAAATTCGGGGAAAGACAAAGGGACCTACATATGATATTCATTACCTTGAAAAGGCTTATGACCGAGTCCCGAGACAAGAGGTATGGAGGAGTCTGAGGGAGAAGATGGTGCCAGAGAAGTATGTGTGATTGATACAAGAGATGTACCGGAATGTATTTACCAGAGTGAGGAGCAGTGTTGGGGAGACAGAAGGTTTTGAAGTGAGAGTAGGATTACACCAGGGGTCGGCTCTGAGCCCATTTATCTTTGACATAGTGATGGATGTTATAATAGAGGAAGTAAGTGAGACAGTACCATGGAACATATTGTATGCGGATGATATTGTTCTGTGTACAGAGAGCAGGGAAGATCTGGAAGTGAAATTGGAAAGATGGAGACAAGTACTGGAGGACAGAGGAATGAGAATAAGCAGATCTAAGACAGAATATATGTGTACCACCACTGATGGGGATGATAGAGAAAGTATTCAGCTTAGGTGGATGTCTGGAGTGACAAGAGAGAATAGGATCAGAAATGACTACATAAGGGGGTCAACTAAGGTGGTGGAAGTATCAAAGAAAGTGCAGGAGGGGAGGCTGAGATGGTATGGACACCTGTTGAGGAGAGATGAGGACCACGCTGGGAGACATACTATGGGGCTGGAGGTGCAAGGAAGAAGAAGAAGAGGGAGACCAAGAAAGAGATGGAAGGACTGTGTGAGAGGAGACTTACATGAGAAGGGAATTGATGAGGCAGAAGCGCAGAATAGAAATAGATGGAATCGGCTCATCCGAAACGGCGACCCCATATAAAAATGGGAACAAGCTGGGAAGAAGATGCAAAGTTTCAAGTCCATCGGACGAAGGGAACAGGTAGAAAATTGAGTGACATGACTTGACCCAGACAAACAAGCAAAAAAAAAAAAAAAGGAAAAATCAAGCTTAATAAAATCATATAAAAAAAGTTACAAATTTTAAAGCTAACGAACATATGGCAAAAGAAAACATAGTATCTGTTCATATGAATAAAAGCACACATGGGCCCATAAAATAAAAACTTTTTAAAAGCACCCCTGTATTCAATAGAACAAACTAAAAAAAAAAGTAACATAAACGTCCTTTAAAAGGCAAATCTCTCTCTCTCTCTCTCTCTCTCTCTCTCTCTCTCTCTCTCTCTCTCTCTCTCTCTCTCTCTCACCTTTTTTTATAGATATCCCTATAAGGAACCAATTACGATCAATTTTCTTTTACAGGATCCATTAAACAACTGCTTATATTTCATTATTTTAGCAATAGTGTTCTAGATAAGGAATTTAACATCTGCTATTGTCAGGAAGTGAATTGCTTCAAAGTATTTTTAGAATTTAGTGTACATGAAAATTCTTTGAATCTGCAGTAACAAAAGCCCCACACAAAAAGCAGACTCGCATAAAATATGTATGGGCATGTGTTTGCGTTTGTTTGTGGGTGACTGAATACTGTGGGTATACAATGGGAGACTTTTTTTTATACAAACTAATAAAATGACAATGTATTTAATGTTACAAAAATATCCCTATTTGTATTTTTTCCTAAATGTAGTATGTAGTTTTTTTATTGTATAATAAAAGCTGTCATTTGACCAGAAAATTAATATTCATGATTTAGCTAAGAAAAAAAAATATTATGAACTTTATGATCTTTAATTGATGAATACAAGACGAGAGAAGGAGAGGTAACAGCTACTTGCAGAGGTTCAAGACAGTGACGGAAAGTGGCTGTTGCAGTCTCAGCCAACTATGAATGCATTAGATTAGTGAGGGAAAGCACTATAAATCAGGTCATGAAATGAAATAGGTAAAGGGCCTGTAATACACTCTGTAAACCTGTTTATAATTGCCAACATTCAAATAACTGAATTTTACAAGGGCAGTCAGTAGAAAACTATGAATATTGTTCAAAAGAGGTATTGCTCTAAAACAGATGGATTTATTTGCTTAATGCTACTGGTCAGGTTAATGAGGATCTAATCATGGTAGAAGTAATAACATGGTATGACAGATCTATGGAATTTAGGTTATTAGGCCTGGTGTTGGGACAATATGTAGTCATTTGGGTCTACCAAACACAACGCATCATCGAAACAACTAAGGCCACCAAGCGGCTATTATAATATATTGCCTTCTCTCGATTAAAAAGTCTAAAAAAAAATTTAAGCCAATGATTCCTCCAGTTGCCTAAGAATTTGATATATATTGGAAATCTAATTCTTTTGTTATTGTAAGCTTTTATCTTGAAGTAAGTTATTAATATAATATAACTAATTCTTTACATCAATGAGTAGCAGCAATCTTTTTGTCCCCTCTCAATTTCTAAAATAGTTTCTACTGTCGCTTTCATGAAGGAAATTACAGGAAAGGTGAGCCATCATGAAAATAAAATTGAAAGAACAATCATTACAGAATGTTATGTCTTACAAATGGGTTCCCACATAGTAGGTATTTTTTCCTTATCTTTTATTTCAAGGTCAATAGCAGTCATCTGGAAACTCTTATCATAGGTCTTAAAGTCATATGTTCAATGAAATAAAACCCGAGATATTATGGATTTATGGATTGAAAAGAGGAAATTTAATCCTTCTCCCTTCCTTTTTTATTAACTTGAATGTTTGAAAGCTCGCCAGTGACATATATGAAAATATATTAATTTTGAGGTAGAGCGAATTAGATATTAAAGGACATTTCTAGCTCTATGTATGTATATGAATCACGGTAATGTAATATGATTCATACAATGGCTACGTGTGGACAAAAGCACTATAACATTACCGAGGTTGAGGTGGGTTGATGCCTACTCCAAAACAACGAACACCTGAGAGGGACAGGTATTTGTAGTTGAGTGGCGACATAAATTTATATCCTCTTGTGGTGGCCGAGTGGCTTAAGGCTTCACTGTGTGGCGTGAATTTCTTGGTTCCATGGTTCGCGCCCGTGAGCCGACAAATTTCTCATCGATTAACAAATTCCCCTTTGATTAACATATATGAAAATATATGGCGCCCTCCTGGGCGTGGCAGGAGATCCTTTTTGACAGGCGCATAGTCGTCATGCCGATGTAAATCCCAGGGCATCCTTAGGCATACGTATTGGTAGACAACATTGCCCACCAACGTATCTAAGAGATTCTTTTTCTATAACTACATCAATTGATTTACATCCAAGTTTATCATCGCCAATCTCATCATCTACATCATTTTCCAGCTCACACCCAACATCCAAGTCTTTGAAACAGTTACTAGTAATGTAAAGTTCGACTGCTAGATCTCTTCCACAGAAAGTGTTACCTTTATTATTTGTTTTCACCAGGCCATCACTTGTAGATAGACAGTATCAGTAGTTACGTTTGCTTTCTCCGATAGTAGAGCAACATCTTTTCCTAAGAGTAATCTCTTTAACCTGAATTTCACAGTGAAAGCATTAGAGTGCTCATATGGCCCATGCATTTGTTGTATGCACCCAAATATATGTTCAAATTATCTTGATTTAATTTTCTAGTCAAAATGTATTCTACGCCGAAAAGACTTACGAAGCATATTGTGCAAGCCAATTAGTGAGTGATAAGACTACACCTTTCTGAAACATATATAGCCCTTTATGCTGTGAATCTTTTACTCTGATTGTTAACATTACTTCAGCCATTTTATGCAGTACATTTATGAGAAAAATTCATTAGGTCAAACCACTGATCCATCATGTTGATGAACTCAGAAGTTTCCTTCCAGTACCTATTCACCAACAATCCCTTTTTTCCAAGATATGAAATTGAACTGGAGTATGTATTTGATAGAAGTTGGGTTGCAAATTTAACTTGCGGTCGCTGATGACTAGATATATTCAAATGCATTTCACTAAGTTTATATGCTAAACCATACTCGGACTTTGTCGCTGTTAACATTTTCTTGATATAGGCATCATATATGAAACTACCATCCTTCAGGTAAAACCCAGAATCAACAAGATTATTACTTATTAGTTCAACAAAAAAAGTCAAAGTAATGACAAATTCGCATAAATACATAGTTCAACAAAACATACAAAAATTGCTGTACATTGCTATAAATACATAACAATTTCTTAAACCTGTAACAAAGCGTTAAAAAAAAACACACACACACACTAATACGTACATAGTAGTGCATTTTAGTTTAATCACCTTGAGGAATAAGGAGAGATGGAATTGCATCATCCTTTAATGTTCATTATCGTTTAGGAGTATTGATTCAAAGGAGTCTGGATTTCATGTCATATCTGTAGTCAGTGTCAGCAAAATGGGCAGAGCATACCTCTGCATTATCAGCGTTTGTGATATCAGTGCGACAACAGCAATTAATCCATTGTTGTCTAAGTTCTTTTGCCATTGGAAAACGAAAGTATTGTACTTCTGATCCTGATGTCTTTCTTCTTGTATTATAGCACCCATATACTGAACGGTTGTTTGGCATATCTTCAGAATTGAAGTATGCCTAGTGGAAAAAGATTATAATGAAAAGGTGTACACGCGAGGGTGACTTGGGTCAGGCTGGTGAACAAGACTGTAAGTCAATGCATGTAGAGGTACAGCTGGCGTCATCACTCATTCCCGCTGCGTGCTCTACCTGCACGCCGTCTGACCTGTCTTAGTGGGTCCTGGCCAAGGCCAGGACATTAGACGCTCGCTTTCTTTAACGCTTCTTGTTGTTGGGGGTGAGGGTCTGCCTTGTGCCTCCTAAGCAAATTTGCCTGCGAACATTGCCTTCGCTAACCTTTGAGCAAGTACCATCCCTTGCATTTACGAGTCCTCTGCTGTGTATCATCCGGGAATCGTTAGGAAGACTTTTGAGGCCAGATAATTGAGAGCATCCCCTTTAGCCCTTATTTACTTTACCATTTTAAGCTAGTGCTGTCTCTAGTCGGTGGACTTTTACTAAACAGTAGGAAACATTAGGTCTGCAGCGAAAGAGATCTTTCTTAGAGAGTTGACCCCCAAGGTTTTAACACGTTATGTATCAACTTTGTGGTGTGTTTAGTACAAGGCTACTTGGGAATACCGTAAAAACATAAAAAGACTGTAAATATCATAAAGATTATGACCCTAAAGAAATAATGACCGCCGAACTTTGCGGGGGTCACTATCTAACATTAAGGCAATAAAAAAACTCGTTGGAGCATTTATGAATAGAAAAGATTTTCTCAGCTGCTTTTGTGTATATTTTTTGTTTTGGTTGAAGGGTAGTAGTTTGTGAATAATTCGAGTCCAGAAACACCTGGGCACGATAATAATCCCTTCCACTTTATAGAAGTACATAAGTGCAATAATAATAATAATAATAATAATAAGTAATAATAATAATAATAATAATACTAATACATAATAATAATAATAATAATAAATAATAATAAATAATAAATAACTAAATAATAATAATAATGAATAAATAATAAAATAAACATAATCTTAATGTCAAACAAAGAACAGGATCTAGTGACTTCTAGAATGGCCCCACAAATTTCACTGATTACACTGGGTGACTGTCTCCATGAAATAACGGGGTCAAGTTGTGCCTTTAATTCGAATTTACTACGTTATTGGCTGAAACAACGTTAAGTAACGAGCGGCCCATTAACAGCCTTGGGAAATAATGTTGAAGACAACGGCTGAAGGCATCTGGGAAGAGCAGCGCTATATTACAATGTAGCTCGGGAGCCATTCCAGTGAGTCTTAAGCTATGGAGTCAATGACTCGCAGTGAGGAAATGATTAGATCCTCTACGATGAATAATCCGCCGCAGATAATTCATGGTTTTCGCTGGAATCTCCTAACAGAAGAAATATACTAATTTTGCAGTTTGTAGACTTTACCTTATTACGCAATATGGAATGCTAAACATACCGAGATTTCCTTTTACTTAATCTTCTTGTTTAGGCCAGGTCAGAAGAATAGCAGAAGAATAGGAGGAAAGATTATGGATAAATCTTGAAATAAGAGTAAACGGAAGCAAGAACAAAATTCCAAACCAGAAGAATTTTATACTAAATTCGTTTTTAGTTTTTTTTTTTTCTTTTACCAAGTTTCCCCCTGTAACTTTACCAAACTTTAATCAAGTCTGCTTATCCTCACAATTTTACATCCATACTCCTCTCTATCTCAAGATCAAGAGCTTTGTTGATTAACGATAATATAACTTTTGTGGAAATAAAATAGAAATGCGTGAATGGAACAGGTACCACTACCCATAAAGATATAAAGTTGATACTTACGTTTAGCTCGGTTGATCTGAATCGTCTCTTGGTCGAGATTTATCCTCTACGATAATAATGCTAGTTTATGAAGAGATGATAGTAAACTATGAATATAAGTACAGACGTTGTTTGTACCACTCCTACTGCCCAGGTTGTCTCCCCTTCTCCTGGCCAGGCATTGTCTTCCATTG
>NC_061092.1:55695110-55709672 GCF_015104395.2 Macrobrachium nipponense
ACAGGTGTTTACGAAGGTTTGGTAAAAACTGATGTTTTGAGTGAAAACATTTACACTTTTACACATTGCTGATTATTGTGTTTGTGATTGTTCCATTGTTTGTGCACTTGTTCATTTTCTTATTGAAGTGTGTCTTTTTATTTTATATTTTCATTTGCATTCACAATTTAATTGACTTAGTTATTTTCATTGCTTTATCATTGCACATTTAATTAAATTTAACACTTGTGAATTAATTTGCATTTACTTAGAATTCTTTTCAAGATTTATTATTGTTTAGCACTTGTGAATTAATTTCAGATTTTCAATTATTGCCTAACACTTTTGAATTTTGATTGAATTAATTTTCTTGAATTTTGTGATAAATTAATTTTGATTTAATTTTACTTAATTTGATTCAAGAATTAATTAAACTTTACTTTGTTTTCAAGTAACAGCAATTTTCCCTGATTTTGTGAATTTCACTTATAAATTTTGAGTTTAATAATAAATTTTTGTATTTAAAATGTTTATGAGTGTTTTCATTTAACCAGTATATTTAATTATGATTATATTTATGTTAGGTAGAAACATAGAGTGGTAATTGATTTGCTTTCCTTCAATTATTTGAAGTGACTTAGAACCAGGGAAGTACTTAGACTTCTGAAATCAGGGAAATACTTAAACTTTTAAAGTTGTTGATGGAGTGATGCCCTTTGATTAATTTAATTACTTACAAGATTACCCTCACACCTGTTTTGATGAACTTGGTCTGATTTTCTGCAATACTGATAAGTGTTAAGGGATCACTGTTGCCTTTAGAGTATTCAGTCGTTTAAACGTGTTATGAGGGTTCAGGTGTCTGGCTTTTGGTGAAGTAATATTTGATGCATGGTAACCAGATACTTGGCACTTCGTAACAATATATATATATAGATATATACACATATATATTATGTATAATGTATATATACATCTACATACAATATATATATTATATATATATATATATATATATTATATATATATATATATATATATATATATATATCTATATTATATATAATATTATATATATGTAAATATTTTTTTTATTGTTTTTTTTTTTTAATATTATATAATATTATACTATATATATATATATATATATATATATATATATATATATATATATATGTGATATATATAAATATATATATATTATCATAAATAATAGTATATATATATATTATATATATATAGCTATATCTATTATTTATATATATAGATATATATATATATATATTATAATATATTATATATTTAATATATCTACGAGCTTCCGTTTGGACTTACTTTATGTAATTTTCTTCGTCCAAACGTAACATTTAGAGTGAATATCATAAAGGGAAATTTGGAGAATAAGGTAGAATTCGAATAAGAGAAAAATAAAATAACTAGACTAAACTCCTTCATGTCAGGGACACAGTAAAACGATCCTTTATTGTCGGAATATTGTTGAAAGCCGTGAACACATTTGTGAATTAGCCTCTTTTACTAGTCTTTGCAAAAGCTTTCTCGTATTTGGAAAACTTTCATAACCTCATTTACCGGCCGTCCGCCAAATTCCGAAAAGGGTCAATGACACCTAAGAGAATCGCGCCTCCTTAGCCATTGCGTCCCATTGTATTACCGTCCAAGATCTAATTTGACAGAAGTCATTAACAGTGAAATTGACATTAGTGACCCTCCCTCGCATATACAATTCCAAGATTTAATTTAAGAAAAAAAGACATATTTCTAATCATCAACAAATCCAATCATATCGTGTGCTCTATACGTCACTCTTTGTCACATGCAGTTCTGGAACAAATTTTTCACAAATAACTGTGCTCTCCTATCAGGTCTTCGGTTCTCAGTTGACGTACAAAATTAAAACATTGCATGTCACATTTCAAGTATGATAAATAAGCTCATCACTATTAATCGCATCTATTCCTTTGATACCTTTTCTCTCTGAGATATTCATTGTACACTGAGGTCAGTCAGTCAATTGCTTCCTCACTGATGCACTGCTGAGTCTCACTAGTAATTCCATCTACAACTTCTGAAGTCTTTCCATCATTCAGGTTTTGAGTTGCCACCCTTATGTCTCGAAAACGTACTTGAACAAAAATTCATCAACTGACATTAACCGGTTTAAATCTCGTATCATTTAGTTTTAATTGGAATTTTTCAAAATAATCACTCATTTCTGGCTTTGATTCTAAGTTGTTTTTAGACATGTTATTATTTACAAATTTTATTATGGTTTTGGTTTTCATGTACAGAATGAATTTCCCTTGTGACTTTGTTTTCCGGATAAATATTATTTTCTCCATAATTTCTTGCATTCGCCTCAATATTTCAGCAGCTTCTACCGTTGTCTTTCCCTCTGACTTCACTATTCTTCTTTTTAATTGAAAAACATTTGTATATATTCTATACAGCATTGAATACCTAAAGATTTCATATCATAGTCATGGTACCCCATTGTCCTAAAAGAAAATAATAATTAGTTTAGAACATTACAAGTATTATAGTTATATTCCCTTTCTCGCCTACTTTTATAATACTTTCTACTAATCATTAATTAACCTGGATTAAACTGCTTCCATAGCCTGGTCAGTTTCTTCTTCTAGGGTTCATTGGTTTTGTGATTTGCTTCTTCTGCCTTGCAGGTTTCATTATTTATGTAGTACGTGTTAATCTGTTATACCTTCGCTCCTTCGTTGAGCTTTATACGACCTGGGCAACTACACACCTACGATTTCTTATTTTTCTAATTGTTTTAAACTTCATGAGCAGTATTATCACGAATGGGCCAATAGTGTGAATGACCTAATACTCTAAGTAAAACATCATACATGTATCTTTAATATACACATCTCCGAATGATGGACATTTATTTATTAGGAAAAAAATTAATACAACGTAAGGAGGCTATACAGTTCCAGCGAAAATGTTTTCATTTTCTTTAGTTAGTTTAAGTTGGTGAGGTGTTCTTTTGATTTGATTTATTGCAATTATTTGACATTTTAATAATAATAGTAATAATAATACTAAATAATAATAACTTGGTCCAGTTCGTCAAAAGATGTAAAAGTTTAAAGAAGAATGATTTTACTTTAATTTTCAAGGGAAGTCATCCACAAGGTATGTAACTATCATCCACAAGGTATGTAACTAAATGCTAAGATATGGAGATGATTCTGATCTTTAACGAATTCAGATTCCTGGAATGTTTTTGCAAAGATGAATCTGTCCTCTGTCGGAAGCAAATTGATTATAAGGACTTATCCTCCATTTTCGTTTTCGCGAGACATTGGCCAACTGAAGTGATTCGGATTAGATATGGAATAAGACCCAATTCAAGTTCTTAAATCCCAAACTGAACAGCCTGGAAGAGCAAAATGATGTATGTTTTTGGTGAAAATGAGATTTGCTGGAGATGTTTTTCATCATTATTTGACAGAGGCAGAGTTCAGAGGTGGGAAGGAACGTACGGTTTTAAATGTTTACAAGTAAGCTGGATTAAAAGGAATAATGGGTGAAGAATTGGGTTTGTTAAAATGAAGAAATGTAGTAGGACTGCGTAAAATTTTAGGATGAGGTCCGAGAGACAGCCTGGAGTACTTGTGAGTGCAAGAATGTATGAAGAGGGAATATAAGCAGTGAATCCTTGACTAAGGAAGAAGGCCATATGAAAAAAAATATATATATATGTTATTTTAACTGCAAGTACGTTAAAGGAGATATCTTGTTCAGGTATATAGATAATATATCATGTTAGTCAAGCGAAGAGAGGAAGGTACCCAATAGAAGTAAAGGGGTGAATATAAGCCAGAGCTATACAGAGAACAAGAGTCTCTTCTACAGGGAAGTAAATACAGAAAGGTATCTGAAAAAAAAAATGAATCACAGAATAAAAGATATAAATACAGACTCATCTTGATAAAAAAAAATGTATTCCCGGGTCGAAGAGGTGATGCTTTGAAGTTGGAGGATAAATAAGAGGTAGAATTCAATTATTTAAGTACGGAACTGGTTGTGTGGATACTTGTTGAGTATGTGAAATGGGTATTTAGGATGTTAATGGGTGGTAAGACATCAGGAGTGGATGGGATATTTGTGGTACAGCAAAACACTTGAGATATAATACTAACTATGGCGTGTAAGGTGTGTATGAATGAGTGAGTGAAAGATTGGGAACGAATTGGAGAGAGGAATAATTGTTCTTTTGTATAAGAGTAAAGGTAATCAAGAAGCCCCCAGGAACCGTAGAGGCACACCATTATTTGTTGTGCAAGGAGAGGCATATGACTAATCTTATTTCAGAAAATGAAATGTCATACCGAATGTTTTAGGGTCGAAAACAGTGTTGTTCTCTCTCTCTCTCTCTCTCTCTCTCTCTCTCTCTCTGTCTCTCTCTCTCTCTCTCTCATCAATAGTTTCTTTACTGTTATTTTTGTTTTAAAAGTTTATATGATATGCCACAACTATGTTTGGAATGCGTGCCTGATGTTCCAAAATCTTTCTATAGAAGATGAGTTGTTGGGATCTATTAAGAGTTTAATGATGGAAGTGCAGAGTTTGTTCATATGTGTAGACGAGAGAGTGGTTGGTTTGGGTATAAGTCTTTTCTTTCACAATGGCGCCCTCAGTCGTGTTTCTTGTGATTGAAGTAAACTATGCAACAGATTAACCCCAAGAGATTTATGTCAGAAAATTTAGATACTAATTAAAAATAGAATTTGGTTTCAAATTTTACGAGATTCCACTGTGTAATTCCATGGCTTTAACAATCTTTAATATTTTGGAGCTGTTATGTCACGAAATTTAGCATTTCAATGAAATAGAGAAATTAGGTACCAGATCTCCGCACATCGCATCATCAAATTATGAAGATGATTTGTAGAAACTTAATTTCAACAGTGCTTCAAGATGGTGAGATAACGTCCATCGGCCGTCGTAGTATACAAGTACAGAAATAAACAGCAAAATCATGAAAAGTTGACCTAAGCGGCCTGACTTAATGTCATAGCTCATACTGTCATATAGCCGCTGAGCTCCAATGAAAGGTCACCCCCTAGATGCTGACCCCTTGACGTGGGTAGGGGGCTTAGGGACCAGCAGCTGGGCTCTGATGCCTGGTGGGGTTGCTTCTCAGTGGTCCTTGGGGCCCTGCTGCTGATCCAACTAAATTAGTCAGAACTTTTCCTTCTTTCTGCAATTTTTTCATTCTTACTACATCTTTCTCCTTCATGTAATATTTTTTATTAGCATTTGGATTAATTATGTGGAACTTTCCACTTTTGTTAAATTTTACTGCTTAGGAGAGTCTGAGAAAGGGTCGTGTTTTGGAAGGGGTTTGCATTCAAAGCTAATTGTGGGAGTTGTGGTGGTTGAGTCGCTACCTGATATGGTTTGGACCCAAGAGGTAGTGATGGGACCCTCCCATTGCTACCTTGAAGGCGGAACCATCTCCAAACATCAGCCCATCGGAATCCAGGGGGGGCTGGTGTTTGGGATGGGACTCCTGGCTTTTGTCCGGAAGCCCACCAATACGTTTGGAGTGGGGAGTCGGTCCCCATTAGTGGGGGCAGAACTCCCAGCAGGCGGATAGGCTTATACCTGGGCCACTGCAAGCGTATTGGTGCTATCCCGTAAGGGTAGGGTATGGGGTGGACTATTGGGAATAAACTTTCACTTGTGCCATTGGTGGAGAATGTGAATACCCGACTGATCAACGTCACTTTCTTGATAAAACCAAGCAGTTTTGGGTGTGTAGGTGAGCCGGTTTGTGTGAGGTGGTCTGGTGTGTGCGTGCTTAGTATCCTGGGATCGCTTTGTGGGCTTGTGCGGTTTTGTTGGGGTGGGGAGTTTGGGCATTAGAGGCTGCCTTGATTTCCCTTTCTGATGCTGCTGGGGTGGGGTCTCAGCGGGGCTCTTGGGTATTGGGTGCACATTTTGGACTTCTGAATATGAACCGGCATAATTCTATGGATTTGGTTACTAGTTCTCCCTCCCCTGGATCCGACGACTTACTGGCACTGGCAACGACTTCTGGCATGAAGATGGATATGAGCTCTGCTATCGGACAGAATGAAAAACTGAGACACCAGGGTATTAGTAAATCTGGTGGATTTGATCTTTATAGTAGAGTCCTTCATTGCACTAATATAAACTTGTCATTAGATTATGAATGTTTGTACAGTGTAATGAAACAATTTGGTAAAGTGGAAAGAATTAAATTAGTTCTGGAAAAAAACAAGCAGTCATTTTCTGCTTTTGTTAAATTTTCCTCACCCTTGGAAGCTAGTGAGGCACAACAACAAAGACTCCATGGCCACATTCTTAATGATTCGGTTCTTAGCACGAAAGTGTTTTCAGTGAAAAATTTGAATGATGAGCCATTTGATTTATCCCTAAGAATGAAGAACATGGACCAGCCCCATGTACCAGAGCGCTTCCTACCCCTATATGGCATGTTGCTAGCTACAAGGAGAAGGAAAAATTTGATAAAGGCTGCTGAATGCATCGAGAGCAAGGTAGGTTCCATTCCCATTGGAAACTTGAAGCGTTATAAAGGAAAGAACTTGCTAATAAAAGCTGGTAATGAAACCCAAGCAATTTTGCTAGCGAATTTTCTAGCGAATTTTAAACCTCCTGAAAGTGGAAATATCGAATGTATTGCATCGCATAGATTCTTTAACACACTGAAAGGAGTAGTATACTCAAAAGACCTGCATGTTTTTGAAGAGGAGGAGATTCTCAATCGATGTCCTCCTTGTGTGTATCACATAAAAAAGCTAGGAGGGGATGCAGCTATCCTTTTAACCTTCTCCTCCAGTTACTTACCTGATACTATCATTGTTGGCCATGAGAGGATGCAGGTTAAAAGATATAAAAGAAATTCGAAACAGTGTCGCAAATGTTTTGAATATGGCCACATTCAAAACTCTTGTGAAACAACAAAAGATGTTCTGTGTGCTCTGCGGAGCATGATAATTTTGATGAGTGTGTAGCAACCCAATACTGTTTTCAGTGTAAGGGTGATCACTCTCCAAATTCTAGGACTTGCCTCCGATACAGATTTGAAGAAGATGTATTGGCAGTGGCTGACAATGAACATGTCAGCATTAGCGAAGCAAAGCGTGTGGTAATGGGGGCAAACAAAAGTGCCAACTCTACCTATGCTTCGGTAATAAAACTTATGAAAAGTTCCAGCAATGTAAGACAACAAACAACTGCATCTGATAATAGGCATCACATACCTGCTACTCCACGGACTGTAAATTATGAAAATCCCCATTCTGTCAGGAAATTTTCATCTGCTAGTGCCTTGAACTCCAACACCAAAAGTTGTACTTCAAGAAGTACAGAAAACTCGCCTACCAAAGTCAATTCAAAGGTGACTAATATGATAGTTGCAGGCTCTCCTCCCAAAAAAAGGGAGCCAAAATCGATCAACAATTCGGGAAGCTGTTCCAAAAACACTTCCAACAAGAATAAACCAAGGGACAAAGCCCAATTAGATAGAGCTACTTCAGAGCCATCAATTGTCACAGCCACAAACAAAAATGAAAGCAAAACTATAATACAACCACCAAGAAGCGCACAAGGAATACATCCCCAAATAATGACGGCTTTAAAATAAAAACCTCAAATGGGTTCAGTGTTTTGGAAGAGATCTCTCCACCTAGAAAGGTGGTTCCAAAAGCAGTTTCAGCCCAAAAACATATGAGTTCTGATCAGTCTTGCCGCCTAAGACAAATGAACCTTGTGATTCGCGGAATCTCAGTAGAAATTCTGATCAGAATCAATACCAAAAATATGATCAGCCAAAAACTCTAAATTCCAATTCAAATGAAAAGGGATTAAAGAAACAGTCACTTATAAAGGAGAACTTTCCTCTCCACACTAGGAACAGTACTTCCCCTCTAAGGAGTGGGAAGTAGCACTTTTTACCACCGTAACATTCATGTTTGATATCCTTCAGTGGAACTGTAAAGGTCTCAGAGCCCGTGCAGAAGACCTTAAAGTCTTAATTCATGAATCCAATCCAGGGATTATATGCCTTCAGGAGACAATGTTAGGTAACAACCCTTATAATCCTGGACTAAATTATTCAATATTTAACTCCTCTCCCCCAAGTGGTGGTCGGGCCCATGGAGGTGTTGCAATTATTGTTAATAAAGCTCTGCAGCACTCCATAATAAAATTAATACAACTTTACAAGCTGTTGCTATTTCAGTCATCTTGGAAAAGAGGATAACAGTCTGCTCCTTATACCTTCCACCAGATCTTGTTTTTATCAGTGAAGATATTCAGGCCTTAATTAACCAACTTCCAGCTCCTTTTCTACTTCTAGGAGATTTTAATGCCCACAACCCCCTTTGGGGAAGTCGGTTTCTAGACAGTAAAGGGAAATTAATTGAAGACGTTATTGATAGGAATGATGTTATCCTATATAATAATGGGCCAATGACTTTCCACAGTATTCATGATAATCATTTCTCTGCCCTGGACCTTAGTATCTCTCTTCAACAAGCATCCACCTTGATTTTAGTTGGTCTGTTAACGAAAATTTAAATGGGAGCGATCATTACCCGATCCATTTAAAATATGCTGTGAATGGTCCATCTGAAGTTTTACCGAAGTGGAAGGTAGAGGAGGCAGATTGGGATAAATTCAGTAAGGGCGTCATACTAGATAGGGAGTTTTGAGTCATTTCAATCTCATTTAGATGCTTATGATTATTTTATTGAATCTACTCTGAAGAGTGCTGAAGGTTCGATTCCCAAAACAAAAGGCAAACCTCGTAGACCTGCAGTTCCCTGGTGGAATAAGACTTGTGGTATTCTGAGGAAAGTTACTAGGAAGTGCTACAGACGTTACAAAACTAGTGGTTCTCCTCAGTCTAAATTAATCTACAAACGTGCTTTAGCCAAGCAACGCCGCTTTTATAAGAGAGCCAAAAGAGAAAGTTGGCTCTACTATATTAATGGAATAAACTCAAAGACTCCACTGAAAGTGGTGTGGCGCAAAATAAGGAAACTGAGTGGGAAATTTGTTGCGTCCCCATTACCCTCATTAAAAATAAATGACACTTTGATCACAGAGCCCACTGAAGTTGCCAGTGAGCTAGGAAAACACTTTTCTGAAGTTTCCAGCGCCAAGAATTATTCTCGAGAATTTCAAAAAATTAGGAATTCTGAAATGATTCTGGAATTCGATTCAGGAAAATCTGAACCTTACAATTACAGGTTTTCCTTGAGAGAATTACGGGAGGCGCTCTCCTCTAGTGAATCCACAACTCCAGGTGAGGATACAATCATATATGAAATGCTAAAACACCTTCCAGACGATGCCAAAAAATATTTACTGAAGATTATAAACAAAATATGGGAAACTGGAATTTTACCCAACGACTGGAAAATATCCATAGTTGTTCCAGTAAAAAGCCTAATAAAGATGCTTCCCTAGCCACCAGCTATAGACCAATAGCTCTAACCAGCTGTGTGTGTAAGCTGATGGAGAAAATGATAAATACTAGACAAGTTTGGCACTTAGAAACTAAAGGATTAATATCATCATTTCAATTTGGTTTCAGGAAAAACTGCTCCACCCTTGATCCGTTGCTGAGGCTGACCAACCAAATCCAGCAAGGATTCGCCAAACAATGTCAGACCATTGGAGTATTTTTTGACCTCGAAAAAGCATATGACACTGCCTGGAGAATTGGCATCATGAAAAATTGCACAAGATGGGCATATGTGGAAGAATGATCAGATTTATATATTCCTTTTTAACGGACAGATTTTTTAAGGTAAAAGTGGGAAACTCTTTCTCCCAACCTTTGTGCAGGAGGAAGGAGTTCCCCAAGGAAGCGTTTTAAGTGTAACACTCTTTTCAGTGGCAATAAATAGTGTGGTTGAAAAAATCTTGCCTCCTGTTAAATGCTCACTTTTTGTTGATGACCTTGCAATATACTGCACAGGATATGATTCATTGTCAGTATGTAAACATCTGCAAAGGTCTATTAACGCAATTACTAAGTGGGCTGATGAGAATGGGTTTAAATTCTCCTCTTCCAAAACAGTTGCAGTAAGATTTACCAGATGCTGGCGTGTGGAAGAAGTTCCCACACTTAGTTTAAGAGGATCTATCATTCCTTATGAAAGTGAAGTAAAATTTCTGGGGATGATTATTGACCACAAACTAACATGGGCCAGCCACATAAATGCCCTAAAGATTAATGTGAAAAAATCTTTGAACATTTTAAAGGTTGTTTCTGGTTTTAGTTGGGGGGCTGATAAAAAATCCCTTTTGAGGCTATATGACTCACTGTGTCGCTCCAAGCTAGACTATGGTTGTCAGATCTATTCCTCAGCTTGTAAAACCAAGCTAAAGGAATTGGATGTTGTACAGAACATGGGGTTGAGAATATGCTCAGGGGCTTTAGAACTTCTCCTGTTGAAAGCATATATGTCGACACAGATCATCTTCCCTTAGATCTAAGAAGGCAAGAGCTAGGGTTGCGATACGTGGCAAGAATGAAAAGTGCTCCCAAAAACCCCTCCTTTGAAGTACTTAAGGAAACAGACTCACGGAATTTCTCTGGTACAAGAGCTTCTAAACCATTCCAAATTCGACTGAATGAGGATGTTAGGGATAACCATCTCAAATCCCAGAAAGTCCTGGAAGTAAAACATCCTGTAAATCCTCCATGGCTTATTCCTGAAGCATTATTATGCAAGAAATCATTTAAGAAGAAGGATTGTACTGAAGAAGAGATTAGGGGAAAATTCTTAGAGCACGACGTTACCCATGCCAATTATGTGAAGATTTATACAGATGGATCAAAGTCAGATAGTGGTGTTGGGTTTGCTGTTATCCTTGGTGATACAGCATATACAGCTAAATTACCTGACTTTGCATCAATATTCACTGCCGAATTAACAGCCGTAGTCTCTGCCCTAGATTTAGTTCTCCAAAGTAGCGACACTAATTTTGTCATATACTCTGATTCTAAAAGCACTTTAGAAGCTATCAAAAGATTTAATAGCTTTCATCCATTAATCCAAAAACTTCAGGAGTCACTTTTTCGTATATATTGTCTTCGTAAGTCTGTCTCTTTCTGTTGGGTTCCTTCTCACGTGGGGATTCACGGAAACGAGACTGCAGACAGGGAAGCAAAAGCTGCTAGCGCTGTGCCAGAAACAACCTTCAGGAAGTGCCTAATACAGACCTAAAAGGTCCTATTAGGTCTTTTGTATTAAGTAAGTGGCAAGAAAGGTGGACTTCTCCTCTTCTTGCCAATAACAGTAAGTACAGAAGTATTAGGAAAAATATACAGCCGTGGCCTTCGTCATTCCAGCTTGACAGACGAGCAGAGGTTATTTTAACGAGGTTAAGGATTGGGCACACTTATTTAACCCATCAGTTTATTTTAGAAGGAAGCAGCCCACCATTGTGTGCTTACTGTGACGAGATACAAACAGTGGAGCACATTCTGATGGTTTGCCCCAGATATTTTAACCAAAGGGAAAGATATTTCCAGGGTAATTCCCTCTCAAATATTTTGGGAGATGAAGCAGACATTTCTGCTCTCATCTCCTTTTTAAAGTGTATAGAAATTTTTAATAATATTTAGATAAACTTTTATAAATCATATACAGATTTTTAAAGACATTAAACTATTTTTAACATATATTACTCCATTCATTGAAATTCATATTTTTAATTTATTTATTAGTCACGTCTATTTTTATGAGTCATTTCTTTCACTAATTCATTCATTCATTTACCATAATTCAACTTATTTAACCTTCATTACGGCGCTGAATGGCCTTATTGGCCCCAGTGCCTGGGCTTTAGCCCTAAATATCATACATCCATCCATCCAATGACAGGTCATGCTGAATTTGTTGCTACGAGTTGTGAATTTCCAGGTAGATATGCCGAGTGTATTTTGCTATTCCTCTGTTCAAATACCGAGAATTGTGCCAAATGTAAATATGAATTCTCCAGTGAAACTAAATGTGTATATTGAATACAAATTTGGCAACAATGTATTATAATGGGACACTTTTCTATTGCATTTTAGGGTGCTGCTGTTATTACGATAGATTGCCACATAAACGGATCCAGGACCAACTTCATAACCTAAATAGACTTTTGACGTTGCTCTTATAGATTAGCACTTAAAAGCACACTGCACGAAACACATGTTCAGACCTCTTCTTAGAAGCTCTAGCCCAATGTCCCCTCTAATCATTTATGATCCCGTGAAAGGACTGTATAACACAATAATATATTTACTCAAGGTATCTACAGAAAGAGATAGCGTCATGCCCATTGAACGCTATGGTAACACAAACCAAAATATGAATTTTACCTGTTTGTTTTTCAAGTTTCGCTATAATAAAAATAGCTTTGCAGTCTTCAATTAAAGTTTAGATTTTTTTCATATTCCTGATACTGATACTGACAATGAACAAAAAATAAAAAAACAATAAAAACCAAGCCGTACTTGAAAACTACTTCTTTGTCCTGATTCGCTAGCTATCAGTGACATCACTAAGCTCCTCCCCATTTATACCAAGCGCGTCAGCTTTCAGTATTAAAAGCGGGAAGACGGTCTTTTTAACTATGTTGACATTTTAACATAGCTAAACTATGGTGTCTTGTGTCACATAAATCAGAAAAACATAAGGAAATTTGTACTTAATAATTGCTTTCCAAGAAATATTACTGCAGGGGACGTCATAACTGTCATATAATGTTCTCTTCCGTTTAGCAGACGAATTTTCGACAGTTAGGCTTGGAGTAACTACATTATGATTTAAGTCAATTACAGCTACAATTATAATTACCATTCTTATTATCAAATTACAATTGCAACTAAAATTAATGTTAAATAGAAATAAAGAAGTACTCTCACATACCTTAAAAATGTGTAAATGATTACATTTCAATTGAATCACAATTACTATTACATCAAGCTTGCTGTCAATGCACTACCCTGGTGTAAAGGGGGCGTGGCCTAAGCTGGCAAGAGATGTCGACGATTCAATTTCCTTAGCTCCAGATGCAGCCACCTTACTTATAACCACCTTGTATTTATTGTTATTGGAATTTCACATCGAATTTCTATTAAACAATAATTAATTTTAATTATTCAACCGATTACATATGGACTTTCTTTACTCTTTGTTTACTGACTGGACTATGCATGAACGGATATGTTAATAATAAATATATCAATATCTAACTCAGATAATATGTAATAGATTTGCCAAAGTTTAAAATTTGGTATCTTTGAGCTCTTTCTTAATAAATGATGACTAAGTTTTATAAGTGGCCAATATCTATATAAGTAAATTAAGTGATGCGAGAAGTCAGAAAATAGCACATATGATGTTTGTGAAAAATCTTGGGAAAAGCCATGAACAGAGTAGGGAGGGAATGGCTGATGCTTGCAGAAGACAATGTTGTTTGTGGTTAGTGAAAACCATTGTAGAATCTAGTGAAAGAATTTAAATGTATTAGAAAGAAAAAAAAATTTGCATTAATGTTACCAAGGATATGGTTCTGGAAGTTAGCTACAGGAAACCACGACGAATAGTAATAAATGCTAATATGGATGATGAAAAGAAGGAAGTAATTAATTTTATAAATTTAGCTAAAACTGAATACAATACGTGAACGTAAGTTGAGAAGAACGGAGAATAATAGAATAATTGAAGCAAAGAGATTACCGTAGATTGTGCAAATGATCGGGAGGAGACTTGAAATGTCTGGGGAAGGCAGGGTTTGCATGTGCAAAGGGATTGTTGAGCCATTTATCCAAAGTGAACCATGAATTCTAACTGCGAATAAAGAAAAAAACGTTGAAATTATTGTAAAGAATTAATGAGGATGTTTATGCGCCAAAGGTATGTGGAGATATCCAAAAAAAAGTGATACAAATGTTAGTGTAGTTCGAAGGCTCAAGGTATTGTTTCAAGATGGCTCTGTCATGTAGAAAGCATAAAGGATATCAATTATATAGGGGCAATATTTTATGACTCAGAGGCGTCTGGAAGAAGCAAAAAAAGGAATCATAGAAGGTGCGTAAGAAGTATTAGGAGCGGCGTAAGGTTTTACTCCGCAACCTGTTGTCCGCACAGCTGTATCCGGCCGGTCGAAGTCTGTTTAGAAGTGAGCACTGTACGGCAATAGCAGCTTGGCTCGTAGCCAGAATAAGAGAAGGCGATTGGCATGATGTGTGAAGAAGAAAATATCATTGGGTAAAGAGAAATGCAGTAAAAACTGGTTCATGAAAAGAAGTTCTAAAAAATCATACGACTATTTTAAGAAAACTGCTGGATGGGACCAACAAATTATTATTATTATTATTATTATTATTATTATTATTATTATTATTATTATTATTATTATTATTATTATTATTATTATTTTTCTTTTATTTATTCATTTATTTTTTATTATTATTATTATTATTTTGGCTTATCACAGTCCTCCAATTCGACTGGGTGGTATTTATAGTGTGGGGTT
>NC_061092.1:55710172-55744823 GCF_015104395.2 Macrobrachium nipponense
GTTGACGCTTTCCCCTCTCTAAGAAATGATTAGATAATTTCATGTGAAGTACGTCAAAGAAAAAAATCAGTAAAATAAGGTGTTTACAAAATATGCCAAAATAAGCTTGACTAAAAAAGCAAATTTGATAACAAAATTACTGTTATGTTCTAGGAATGGAGGGTTATACACCTCTCCTTGCCACGTCTTTATCAACAGTAAAAAATAAAACTACGTTTATAAAAACACTCGACCTGTCGATGTCAAGGATTAAGCCTAGAAGCATAATGAATCATTTTCAAGCCTTACGAAAAACTAGACAATGAGGAGAAAACAAAGTAAATTGGGAAATAAAATTAACATTTTTTTTTTTTGTTGAAAACATAATTTTTTCATGCTTCGCTAAGCATAAAATAAGACTTTAATTATATCTGAACCATTTATTCTGATTTTGAGACCAACATTTCATTTTTGTCTCCATGAGTATACCTTTCTGTAGTAATATTTTTCTTATAGTGGAATTATGGATGAAATCTGTTGCTGTAAATTGGTTTTTTTAAGAATCATGAAATTATTCTGTAACTAAGTTAACTCTGTAGGGTATTCCTCTTTTACATGATTACTTTTGAGGCCATTAAGGAAGAAAATTCAAAAATCGGAAGCGAATTAGAAAATATGAAAACATATCATTAAAGAATATCATCTGAGACAGACAATTGAGATTGTCATGCCTATGATTATTATTATTATTATTATTATTATTTTTTTTTTTTTTTTTTTTTTTTTTGTTTTTTTTTTTTTTTTTTTTTTTTTTTTTTTTTTTTGCTCTATCACAGTCCTCCAATTCGACTGGGTGGTATTTATAGTGTGGGGTTCCGGGTTGCATCCTGCCTCCTTAGGAGTCCATCACTTTTCTTACTATGTGTGCCGTTTCTAGGATCACACTCTTCTGCATGAGACCTGGAGCTACTTCAGCCTCTAGTTTTTCTAGATTCCTTTTCAGAGATCTTGGGATCGTGCCTAGCGCTCCTATGATTATGGGTACGATTTCCACTGGCTATATCCCCATATCTTCTTATTTCTATTTTCAGATCTTGATACTTATCCATTTTTTTTTTTTCCCTCTCTTTCTCTTCAACTCTGGTGTCCCATGGTATTGCGACATCAATGAGTGATACTTTCTTCTTGACTTTGTCAATCAACGTCACGTCTGGTCTATTTGCAACGTATCACCCTATCCGTTCTGATACCATAGTCCCCCCCCAGAGGATCTTTGCCTGATCGTTTTCTATCACTCCCTCAGGTTGGTGCTCGTACCACTTATTACTGCCAAGGTAGCTGATGTTTCTTGCACAGGCTCCAGTGGAGGGCTTTTGCCACTGAATCATGCCTCTTTTTGTACTGGTTCTGTGCAAGTGCCGGGCATTCACTTGCTATGTGGTTTATGGTTCATTTTTCGTATTGCACTTCCTACATATTGGGAGAGATGTTTATTTCCGTCTATCGTACTTTGAACATATCTGGTTCTTAGGGCCTGATCTTGTGCCGCTGTTATCATTCCTTCAGTTTCCTTCTTTAGGCTCTCCCCTCTGTAGCCATTGCCAATTGTCATCGCTGGCTAGTTCTTTAGTCTGTCTCATGTATTGTCCGTGCATTGGTTTGTTGTGCCAGTCCTCTGTTCTTTCTGTCTTTCTCCTGTCTCTGTATAATTTCTGGGTCTTCGTCTACTTTTATTAGTCCTTCTTCCCATGCACTCTTTAGCCACTCGTCTTCACTGGTTTTCAGATATTGCCCCAGTGCTCTGTTTTCAATGTTGACGCAGTCCCTCTACTTACTTGTAGTCCTCTCCTCCTTCCTTTCGTGTTATGTATAGTCTGTCCGTATTTGCTCTTGGGTGTAGTGCGTTGTGTATTGTCATTTGTTTCCTGGTTTTCTGATCTATGCTGCGGAGTTCTGCCTTCGTCCATTCCACTATTCCTGCGCTGTATCTGATTACTGGCACTGCCCATGTGTTTATGGCTTTTATCATATTTCCGGCGTTGAGTTTTGACTTGAGTATCGCCTTGAGTCTCTGCATATATTCTTTCCTGATCGTGTCCTTCATCTCTTGGTGTTTTATATCTCCTCCTTCCATTATTCCCAGGTATTTGTATCCTGTCTCATCTATGTGTTTTTTTGATGTTGCTCCCATCTGGTAGCTTTATCCCTTCAGTTCTCGTTACTTTTGCCTTTTTTGTATGTTGACTATGGCGCATTTTTTCTATTCCAACTCCATTCTGATGTCCCCAGATACAATCCTTACAGTCTGGACTTAGGGTATCTATTTCCTTGATGCTCTTACCATACAGCTTGATGTCGTCCATGAACATCAGATGGTTAATTTTGTTGCCTCTTTTCTTGAGTTGGTACCCGGCATCCATCTTCTGTAGTACTTTTGTCATGGGAATCATGGCTACTACGAAGAGTAGTGGGGACAGTGAGTCGCCCTGGAAGATCCCTCTCCTGATATTAAACCTCTGCTAGTCTTATTCCAGAGCTTGTAAGTATTGTATTCCACCCAGTTGCGCATTGTATTTTTGAGGAAGCTGATGGTATTTTCCTCTGCCCCATATATTTTCAGGCATTCTATTAGCCATGTGTGTGGTATCATGTCGAAGGCTTTCTTATAGTCTATCCATGCCATGCTTAGGTTGGTTTTTTTTCCTTCTCCTACTGTTCTTCATTACCATTTTGTCTATCAGGAGCTGGTCTTTTGTGCCCCTACACTTCCTTCTGCAGCCTTTCTGTTGGTAAGGGGATGGTGTTTGTCTCCTCTAGGTAGTTGTATAGCCTTTCACTGAATGATACTGTTAGTAACTTCCACATTAGTTGGTAGGCAGGTGATAGGCCTGTAGTTACTGGCTATATTTCCCTTACTCTTGTCTTTTTGTACTAAGGATGTTCTTCCTGTGGTCATCCATTTGGGTGCTTGGTGATTTGAGATACAATGCTGGAGTTGTTCTGCTATTCGTGGGTGTAGGGGGGGCCTTGAAGTGAGCCAGTATCCATGGACTTCATCGGGACCTGGGGTTTTCCCAGTTTGGTGGGGGCATTTTCTTTAGTTGGTGTCTGACTGTGTCTGTCGTGATCTCTGTGAATCTTTGTTTTATTCTCCCTGTTTCTTCTTCCTTGACTTCCTGGACCATGTTGCATGTTTGTTGTGTGATACCGGATTGCTCCATATATTTTCCCAGAGTCTCTTACTTGGTTCGGCTTCAGGAATTTCGGGGTAGTTGTCTTCCCCTCTTAGTTGGCTGTATAGTCTTTTGTGTTGGTTCCGAATAGTTTGTTCTGTTGGTATCCCTTATTCCTGTTCATGTACCGTTGGATCTTGTGTGCTTTGGCCTTAAGCCTCTGTTTTACATCTTCTATTGTGTTTTGTTTTAGTCCCCCCCCCAACCCCTCTCTTGTACTTTGTATTTCTCGTTGAGTTCCTCCCTTTTTTGTTTTCTTGCTTCTCTAGCCTTTTTTCTGCCATCTCTTTCAGTTTACTCAAGTCAGATCTCATCACCATGATTTGCTTTTCCAGGCGCCTTTTCCAAGGAGGTTGCTGTTTTGGTTTCTGTTGGGTTGGTTGTGACGGTGGTGTTGGTGTTCGAATCCCCATCAGCTCTGCTACTAATCTTGCTCCTGCATATGTCAAGTTATTTGTTTCTGTGATACTGGTGGTGTGTACTAGGCCCATTATTTTCATTGACTCACTTGTTTTCTCCCTTAATTTCTTGGTGTTGTAGGCTTTCATGGAGGGGATCTTTGTTCTCTCTGTATCTGGCTCCATCCATTGTCTAATCTTTTCTACCCATTCCGTCCTCTCTGTTACTTCGTCGTGTTTTCTTAGTGTGTCGTTGTTGATACTTCATCCTCCCTGTCGTCTTCTGTGGCATCGTCTCTCAGTTCGTCTTCGTGTAATTCGTTGTCGTGTGACATTCCCTTTCCAGTTCTTCTCTTTCTGTTGGGGAGAGCCAGTTCTTTTTCTTTATGTTCCTTACTTGGTCTGCCAGCCTCTGCTCTGTTTGGGGGTGTTTATTCCTCTCCATTCCAGATGTTGATCAATCTTCTTCTATATCCTCTCTCCGTCGGGTTGCTTCTGATGTAGCATCTCCATATTTCCTTATTTTCTTCTCTTGTCCATTTCTTCCTTTTTGCCTCTGTAGCTCCAATCTCGTTGTGGTGATCAGTTGCTGGATGACGACCTCCAAGTACCTGACCGTCTTCCCCCTTCAATTGGGTTGAATACCTGGTTGCCGGACGAAGCTCCTCTGTTGCCAGAGGTTCCATTTACGTCGTTGTCGTTTATTCCTTCATTTCTTTCCATCATTGCTGAGTTTTGCTATTTAACCCATAGCTGGAACCCTATCCCATCAGGGATAGGTACTCATTTACAGCTGAGAGACTGAGGAAATTATGGTAAAGATCCTTTCCCAAGGAATCAACGCCGAGGAGAGCGGTCACCCATCCACGACTGACCAGCCCCAATGTTGCTTAACTTGACTTAAGTCTATTGAAGACCTAACCAACTCCTCCACGGCGCCACATATTATTATTTATTATTATTATTATTATTATTATTATTATTATTATTATTATTATTATTATTATTATTCAGAATGCAAATCCCCATTCATAAAGAACTATCCCACGGAGGCCCAAGAAAAAGAAAATAAATAAATGAATAGATACCAATATCATTACAGTAGTAAACACCAAGTAAATTTTTTTATGTCATAATGCAATCCATTATTGATTGAACGTATAAGTATTCAGATGCGTGCAAATTAGAGCTGAATAATGAGGATACTAAAGGCCGGAGGTTTGTTAACAAATGAAAACATCAGGGGATCAGCAAAAGTCACTGAATGTCAGTAAACCATAAGAGTCCAGATGGAAGATGCCTTTAAAGGGCACCTGATGACAGGTGAGTAAAAGGTTACAAGTAAGATGATGGAAACAGAAATGTTGGGGAAACGTAGACGAGGAAGGCATAAGAGAAGGGAGAGGTTTACATGCATGAAGATGTGAGAGACAAACAAAGGAATGAACGAAGGGAGGACACATGAGAGAAACAGCAGAAGGAGGCTAATGAAAACACCAACACAGATTATGGATGAACCTAAGAAGAAGAAGAAGTAGAAGAAGAAGAAGAAGAAGAAGAAGAAGAAGAAAGAAAAGAAAGAAAGATAGAGAGAAAAAGAGTCTGGATTCCTGGATTGTCGGGGACGTCAGAAACCTGTCCTGTCTCGGAACCCCAAACCGAGAGGTAGTCCTAATCCGGGGCGTTTGCTAAGAGGGGCTTCTGACCCACCCACACGGGGTCTTCCTCTTAGGACTTATGAGCCGAAGACGACCCACAGGGCACCAAATGTTACGAGTCAGAAATCGACTCCATAACAAATGGAAGGCCCGAGCTCTTTACTTCGGACAATCCAGGAGTCAGAATGAGCATCCTCCTTTGGATGCCTAAGGAATATTTGCTTTGTGTTTTGAAAGACTGTATGATTTTATGTAATATTTATGGCAATCTCAGTTACCCTGTAACAATTCATGTTTTTTATGTTTGATATGCAACCTTTCTTTCAGATTAGATATTAGAATTAAAGTAAAAAGCACTTTAAAGGATTTTTAGAACTAAATATATCCATAGCGATAATCACGTGCGTTCGAGGATTCTTGAAGCCTCGATGACGTCATCAATGTTGCCAGAGAGACTTGCAATGACTCCGGAACTCCGGGAGAAAATTTCTTTTCTCATTCATCACCCTTTTCCTTAAGACAGTGGATTGAAGTGGTCTTTGGATATCCATTTAAAATCAATTAGTGGTGTATTAAAGGAATGTTTAGTTTTATTTGAAGAATAAATAATATATCTTTCTAATACAAGTAGGGAAAATATAATTGTTTAACAGTTTGTTTCTTATAAATTGAAGCATAATTATCTCTTATCCAGTTGTTAAAAAAGTATTTCCCAAATCAGTACTCGTGTAAGAGCCGAGTTCTTAAGAATATTTTTAAAAAAAAGATCATAATTTTTTTTTAATTATGAACGGATAATTATATTATACAATATTACTTTGGAAGCACCCAAAACCCAAAACCGTTGCATCAGGGAGCAGAGGCTCTCTGATGCCGCCTAGGGTCTGTAACGCTAGGCAACCTCACCAGTCAATCAATAACGTGAAGTAAACCTTTTGTTTGACGGGGATTGTAACAACCTGTAAGGTCTACCCTTCCCAATGATGGGTGGGCTACGGGTTATCTTTGGTTGGGTCGCAGAAACTCCCTTTTCCTCGTCTTTCTCTTTTCTCACGAAAATCATTCAATATCACTATCACAATTATTGGGAAATTCTTTTGTAATATTTACCTATAAAAATAAAAACACAGAAGCCTATTATTTATAGTTTTGCTTATCAATACAATTATTTGTATGATTGTGGAATTGTCTTGTTTCATGAATTTTCTAAGAATAATAATATGATTTACGGACATCCTCTTCCTTCTCCACTTCGCTTCCCATCAAACAGAGCTAATTCCAATTGTGTCCAAACTCTCTGTCGCTGAGAAAATCACTACATCCATCAAGAGAGAGTCGACAGAGAACGAACACAAGAAAGAAATGATTTTCCTAATTAATCCAGTGACACCAAAACTTTTCTCGAAACCCTTTTGTTGCTGTTCTTGTTTACTTTTGTTTTGGTTACCAGTTTGCGTTTGCGTTTTGGCAGGGATACATATTTTTTGTTATTTTACTTATTTCCCATTTTCCTTTATTGATTTACAATTTTCTTTAGTCTTAGTTCTCAGGTTGAGGCTTATATGTAAACTTTTTTATGATTGTTTGTAATTTCCTTTTAGTTAGTCTTTTTTTGTTTTTTTTTCATTTGTGAGTTATTACGGCCATTAATCATTCATATAATATATATGATATATATATACTATATATATATATATATAATATATTATATATATATATATATAATATGAATAATTATCACATCGAAAACCGTGATCCATTTTGTTATATATCAATTCAAGCTACAATGGCCTTTAATATCTAAATTCACTTTACCTCCCAAATGATATATTTTCATATATGTACCGAAGGTACATATATGAAAATATATCATTTGGGTAGGTAAAGTGAATTTAGATATTAAAGGACATTGTAGCTTGAATTGATATATTATATATATATATATATATATATATATATATATATATATATATTATACTTGTCTGTGTGTATGTATGTAAATAATAAATTCTTCAATTAAAACAGAATACGAAGGACGACATCTACACACACACACACACATACCTAGAAACCATCAGTCAGGCGCACACTACCTCCGTCCCTTCACTTCAGACCCCACGTATAAGTTCCTGTCCTCCATTTGTTTCGACACAGGTGCTCGCATAGTGTTATTTATTATAATATGTTTGTTCGTAAACTGTATTCAATAATTGAAAATAGTGTTTGGGATCGTTTAGTTTAACAAAACAAAGTTATGAATCTATCCAAGTGCTCTTAATTAACAACCAATCTATAGTCTTAAACTTAGGTTATCATTAACATTTGATAATTTCATTGCTAACAACAATCACAAGAAAGACGAAATATGTCACCCCCCGTTAATTTTAAACGGGAAATTTCTTTCAAAAAACTCCTATCCCAAAGAAACAGGCAAACCACAACACCCCCCCCAGCCCCAAAAGACTCATGGTAGCTATAAACTCATTCCACAAACTAAACGTAATAATTACTAGATCAGATAAAGATGGTAAAATTATGTTATGGACAAGAACCTCTACTAAGAAAAGATTAGTGAACTTCTAATTTATTCAACTACCTATCAGAAATTAACAAGAAACCAGAACCAAAATGTCCCAATAGATTTCTTCAGAAAAATCAGAAACATCGGTTAAAGTAAGAAAAATATAGAAATTTGGGAAAAATTTAAACCAAGCAATTCCCCTTCCGTCCCATAATCTCGTGTGCGGGAGCTTTTACTACAGAATTTAAAAAGGGTTAGCGGAGTTACTATCCCCCTTTTAGGAACCTTTTCCCCTAATCATATAAAACATACAAAAGACTTTTGCATCAAATTCAGATTGGCCAATATCCCAGTACATATCGTAAAACTTCGCAGCCTAGACGTATTTACTTCCTTTTCACAAATGTACGCATAAAAGATGTACTAACGGTTCCTAACTTGTAGACCTATGTGCCACTAATAACGTCTTTTCCTTTGGTGATAACTTTTACCGTCAAAAAGTCGGTTGCAGTATGAGGAGTCTGCTCAGTCCCTTGGTAGCAAACTTATATATGGAGTCTTTCGAAAGAGTAATTATAAACCCCCCATCAACCTCCAGATATGATTTAGTTTCGTTAAGTACACGACATCTTAACATATTGGAAAAGTGAATGGGGCACTTTTGATGTTATTCTACAAAAATTAATTCCTTAGTCCCGAGCATAGAATTTAAGTAGAAATGGAAAGCAAAAGCAAAAACCAAATCCCCTTTTTAGATGTTCAAAATCAAAAATCAGAACTAACAACAACAACAAATTCACTGTCATCAGAAAAGCGACATTCTCACTTTCATATATACATTTTTACAGCTACCATGACATTTCAGTTAAACTAGCCACACATGTAACCTATTTTTTAGAGCGCTGAGAATTTGCTCGCTACAATTTCTTAATAACAATGAATATCAACTTATCTTGTTAAAATACCCCAGACACAAAAGAGAAAAAAACTATACATAAAGCAAAGAGCTTTTCCTTTTTTTTGCAAACCCACAGAAAAACTAAGAAAAAGGAAAAATACACAAACAAAATCGCAATTCCTCACGTGGACAATTCACGAGAGATCAAAAATCCCTTTTATCTTCACTTATCCGAATACACCGGGGAAATAATTAATTAATGTCCAGCAGGAACCAGTTTGTAAAAATGTAGGAGTTCATAAGATCCCCTCTGGGGGGCGGGGTTGCCTGTGATAAGTCTCTCTGAGAGATTAATTAAACATAAATGCAAGTCAGTAAGGACAAAATAGTTCGGCAATTTTCCATCATATAAATAACACGAACTATACCATGGATTGGAACTCACCCGAATTTTATACAAAAACCATGTCTTCCTTAAGGCAAACGATGAAGAAGATTAAGATAACAGAACCTTCGGTGGCTCAGCGACGACCCCAGGCGTCACATAAGGATCTATCTCCCACTATATATTTTGCAAATGTAATTTCCTCTGTCATTCACTGCCTAATAAAGATGGTAGTCATATTACTAAAATATGGTCCTTAAGTTTAAACTAGTGTTTCAATGGTCATTTCATGATTGACACACACACACACACATATATATTATATATATATATATATATATATATATATATATATATTATAATATCTATATATATATATATATATATATATATATATATATATATATATATATATATATATATATATATATATATGTGTGTGTGTGTGTGTGTTGTGTGTGTGTGTGTGTGTGTATGTATGTAGATTTTCAATCGGTTTTATGAGATTTTTCCTATTTCTTCAAAGCTCACATGAGGTTTCCAAATGATATTCAAGTGACTTTATGACATTTTCAAGATATTTTACAAGAGCTTTTAAAAATGATTTTTAAATCTTTAAGAAGTCTTATGTTATTGTCAAAATATTATCAATATATATTTAAGAGATTTCTAGGGAATTTCCACAGTTTCAAGAGATTTTCAAAAGGTTTTAAGAATTTTTAAAGATTTTCAAAAGATTTCATGAGATTTTCATTTTTATTGAAAGCTTCCATAAGGTTTTCAAAAGGTTTTCAGTGTCTTCGTGATATTTTCTATAAGTTTTCGATATTCAAGATTTCAAAAATCTCGTGATATTTTCAAAATATTTTCAATGTATTTTCAAAATGTTTTTAAGGGATTTCACTAGTTTCAATGAAATTTTCAAAAGGTTTCAATGAGTGTTTTGAAAATCATTCAACGAATTTCAAGAGCTTTTTAAATTTTTTTATTCAAACTTCCATAAGGGTTTCAAAGGTTTTTCAAGAGACTAGGATATTTTCAAGAGGTTTTCAAACAATGATCAAGATTTCAAGAAGTCTCTTGATATTATCAACACATTTTCAAAGTATTTTAAGAGATTTTTAATGGATTTCACTAGTACTGGAGAATTTCAAAAGGTTTCAATAGAGTTTTCAAATATTTTCAAAAGGTTTCATTGAATTTTAATATTCCTCAAAGCTTCCATAAGTTTTAAAATGATTTTCAGTTTTTGATGATATTTTTAAGAGATTTTCAAGCGGATTTTTTTTCAAAGGATTTTTAAGATTTTAGCAAGTCTAATGATATTTTCAAGATATTTACATGGCATTTTTTTTTTAGATATTTCCAAGGGATTTCATTATCTTATATGAGATTATGAGATTTTCAAAAATGTTTCAAAAATTTTTAAAGATTTTCGATAGGTTCATGAGATTTTTGATATTCTGAAAAACTTCCATGAGGTTTTCAGATGATTTTCAATGTATTTTACGACATTATCAAGAGGTTTTCAAGGATTTTAAGATTTTCTGAGGTAATATGATATTTTTAAGATATTTCTAACATATTTGCATGAAATTCTAAGGGATTTCACTAGGTTTCTTGAGATTTTCAAAAGGTTTCATGAGATATTTGAAAGATTTTTAATAGGTTTTATGAGATTTCTCATATTCTTCAAGGCTCACATGAGGTTTTCAAATGATTTTCAAGTACCTTTATGACATTTTGAAGATATTTTCAAGAGGTTTCAAAATGACTATAAATTTTTTAAGAAGTCTTTTGTTAATTTTAAAAATATTTATCAATTTATATTCAAGAAATTTTCTTTTAGGGGATTTCAGACTAGTTTTCATCAGGTATTCAAAACTGGTTTGCTAGAAAGTTTTGAAAAATTTTCAAAATATTCATGTGAGTTTTGAAAGATTTTCAAAGATTTCATGAAATTTTAAATTTTATTCAAAGCTTCCATAAGGTTTTCAAAGGTTTTCAAGTATCTTCATAATATTTTCATGAGGTTTTCAAATAATTTATATGATTTCAAAAAAGCTCACGATATTTTCAAAATATTTTCAATGTATTTTCAAAAGGTTTTAAGGGATTTCATCAGTTAATGAAATTTCCTAAAGGTTTCAAGAGAGTTTTTATAGATTTTAATTTTCAAAATTTTTCATGAGCATTTCAATTCTATTACAAAAGCTTACCCATGAGGTTTCAAAGGTTTTCAACAGACTTTATAATATTTTCAAGAGGTTTTTAAAAACGATTTTTAAGATTTCAAGAAGTCTTATGTTATTTTCAAAATATATCAATATATATTTCAAGAGATTTAAGGTGATTTCAATAGCCTCATGAGTTTTCAAAATTTGCAAAATTTTCAAGAGAAGTTTTGAAAAGATTTTTAAAGGATTTCAATGATGATTTTCAATTTTATTCAAAGCTTCAATAAGGTTTTGGGGCTTTCAAAGGTTTTCATGTGTCTTCATGATTTATTCGGAGGAAGTTTTTTTTCAAATGATTTATAAGATTTCAAAAATCTCATGACATTTTCAAAACATTATCGTTATATTTTCAAGAGGTTTTTAGTTGATTTCAGTAGTTTCATGAAATTTTCAAAAGGGTCCAAGAGTGTTTTGAAAGATTTTCAAAGGATTTCATGAGCATTCCATTTTATTAAAAAGCTTCCATGAGGTTTTCAAAGGTTTTCAAGTGTCTTGATGCCATTTTCATCACCTCCACTGGTCATCAGGTGCCCTTTAAATCATGTTCATCTGCACTCTCGGGATTTCCTGGCATTCATATGTATGACAATCTGAACTATCTCGGATGACAATTCTTTCATGATATTCTTTTCATATTTTCTGAATTTTCTTCCTAATGGCATCAAAGGAATTATGTAATAGAGATACAGTGCAGAGTTACTTTAGTTATCGAATAATTTCATGGTTCTTAAAACCATTTTACAGCAAAAGAAGTCATCTATTTTACAACCAAAAAAAAGATGTCACTTCAGAAAGGTATTCACAAGGAGACAAAGACGAAATATTGGCTTAGTGTCAGAATAAAAGGCTCAGGTTTAAAGCCTTATTTTATGCTTAGCGAAGCATGAATTTATACCATTTTTAACAATGCACATAATTTAAGATGATATTATTTCCTAATTTTTCTAGTTTTTTTGTAATGCTTGAAATTGATTCATGTAATTCATTGTTTTTATCCATAAATCCTCGACATAGGCAGGGTGAATGTTTTCATAAATGTAGTTTATTTTTTGCTGTTGATAAAGACGTGGCAAGGAGAGACAAATAACTCTCACTTCCTAGGACGTAACACTTATTGTGCCATCGAATTGGTTTTAAAATGAATCCCAAGACAACGAATTTTTAGTTAAGTTTACTTTAGAAATATTTTAAAACGTAATATCATTGATATTTTTCTTTGAGACCAGTGGTTTAAAGATAAAAACTTTTCATTTTAGTTTACATGAAATGAGCTAATCTTATTTTAGGGAGGGGGAACCGTCTGCTCAAATAAAAAATAGAATTTCGTCAGGGCTTTTCAAGGTAAGATTAATAATAGTCACAGCAGTAGCAAAGGTTCAATTAAATATTGCAACAACAAAAATCAGAACACAAATTTTATATTCCAAAGAAGGAATAAAATTTTAAAGGAGAAAATAAAATGCCGCTAAAATAATGAAATAAAACACTGGATGAATTTTTCTTCTGCAAGAATTGATAAACGACGAACATAAAATAACAGTTGCTTTATTTAATACATAAAAAATTCTTTCATACACAAATGGGAAAATTGCCAACAATAATAAAATATAAATTATGAATCATTATTAATATAGATATGAGGAAACAACAAAAACTTAATGCAGACTCTCTTAAGGAAGTTCACGAAAAAAGAGAAGAAAAAGATTGCGAATAAATATGAAAATCCTTCCACGCAGAATCACAAGCAGAATCCAATTACAGTGGAGAGAGACTGCAATAAAAGTTGACCAGTGTTCAGTTTCCGCGACCTTCTGCTGCAGTTCCTACCTAGAACACGGCAGTCCGAAATCCTCCTCAGTTCTTTTTCTCCCACAAATTCCTTCCTTCCCTTCGCTCTCTCTCTCACTCTCTCTCTCTCTCTCTCACATTACAAAGCACAAACTTTAATTAGGACCTTCTCTCTCTCTCTCTAAAAAAAAAAAAAAAAAAAACCTGCGGGAATCACTAACTACGCTTTGAAATATTTCAATATGAAATTAAAACAGGATTCGGGGTTTGACAAAATAAAAGTAGTTTTTATTCACGATTTGAGTGTGAACTTCGACTTAAGAGCTTTGCACATTCGGTGAAAAATATCCTTAAGAAACACGGCGATTACACGAGTAATTATTTGGGTAATATTTATTTAGAACTCGAATAGGAGGTAATTATGATAATTTATGAGGAATATTTCACCAATTATATTTTCATTACTTGTATTAGAAAGATATATTATTTATGTTTCAAGTAACTCTAATATTCCTTTAAAACACCAAGAATTGATTTTTAAATGAATATCTGAGTGCCCCTTCAACCCACTGTCTCATTGAAAATAGGATGAATGAGGAAGAAATTTCTCACGATTTCCGGGGTCAGTGCAAGTCATTTTGGCAACATGATGACGTCATCAAGGCTTGATTATCGATATGGATAGATCTAGTTTTTAAAATTTATTTAAAACGCTTTTACATTTCTTATAATAAGGTTGTATATTAAGCATAACAAATATAAATGGTTCCAGAATAACTGAAATTGTCATAAATATTACATAAAATGATACAGAACTTTCAAAAACACAAAGCAAATATTCCTTAGTCATCCAAAGGATGATTCTCACTCTGACTCCTGGATTATCGGAAGTAAAGAACCTCGGGCCTTCCATTTGTTATGTAGTCGGTTTCTGACTCAGAGTCGTTTTCGGCTCATAAGTCCTAAGAAGAAGACCCCGTGTGTGGGGGGTGTGTGTGTGTAAATTTATTCATATGTCTGTATGTGTGTTTTTGTAGATGAATACGTTCGTAAATGCGTGCGCGTGATGAAGATTCCTGGCTGCCTCTCCATTTCCATCGTTCCATAAAAATTCATATCATGTAAACATATGCAAAAAACAGGAACAAAAATTTTCCGCGCCTTTCTTTTGGAAATATCCTCTGGAAACGAAAAATGCCGCCCGCTTCTTTTGAAAGGCTCGACTCTGGATATCCCTGAGTTGCCTGATGGCTTTTGATATTCGGAAACAGACAGACATACAGACTGACAAACAGACAGACAGATAAAAAGTCCTTTTAAGTCATTTACTGAGGTCTTATACATTTTCAAGGTTGGTTTTTTCAGTAAATAGTTTGGCTTCTCTGCCACAGAAAAAATGTTCAAATCCTTATTTTAATTAGTGTCCTCCATTTCTCGCTTATTCAAAGACATTTTGGTGCTTCTGTTTCTCTTTTCGGTCCTTTCGTCTTTTTCAATTTATTATTAACCGCTTCCACCACAACAGCTCTCTCTCTCTCTTCATCGTCCTCTCTCTCGCGGTCGTCTCACTCACCCTCTCTCTCTCTCCTCTCTCTCTCTCTCTTTTTCATGTGTTCAACTTCTAAATATCTTATTATGTTTTCTCTCGCTCAGAATTAATGCTTACGATAATTTAATATCCACTTGTTTTGGATAAACCAACGATAAGACGATATAGTTACGTTGCTGTCCTCCTGACGGACACATTGAATACGAATAACCTCCTAAAGAGATGAAACATTCATGTCCTCTCTCTGCTGATAGGTTGGGGTCGTTTAATGTCCTGAGATGTTCAGTCGTGGATTGTCATGGTCATAATAATATTCTCTTTTTTAACCCATATGTTGATCATGAAAACGTACTGCAATTATACAAGTACCTCCTTCCTCTTGTGAAGAATGGGGAGGTGGGGGCCTTAGAGGAAATAAGGATAACTGTCATCGCCACTTCTTCGTCCTTAACTGCTGGATCCGGAATGAAATTGATGTGCAAAGCAAAACCACAACATCAACCACTTCATCGACCTACTCATCGTCATATCATTTATGTATTTATGCCATTAGAAAATCTAAAAGATCCTCTTTGCAACTGTCCCCCCCCCCATTAATCCGGCCTGAGAAATGCTTTAGTCCCGTTGTATCTTCATTTATAGTAACTATAGTTCCATTTTTAGTATATGGGAAAATGGTTTATACTATTTAGTTCATTCATAATAGTATATTGAAATTGCTAGCTGCTAAATGGCTTCGGTCTTTTTCTTTTCTTGCGCTCTCCTTGAGTACCGTCACTCGTGAAATAATTGCGTAACTTTCTTTTGTTTTAAAGTTCCCTTGAATTAATCATCACTAGATCCTCATTACTAAAAACAAATTTAAAGAAAAGCCGTGTGCCAGTCATGATGTCATTTCTTTCAAACTTACATATTTCTGCCGTTGAATATTTGCCCAACACAAATGAAGTGGTGCCTTGATTCTCAGCTGGATTTACAGTAATTAATTCCCCCCTGAAGATGTATATGGCTTCTGAACTTTTTTAGAACAATAGTTTGACATCACTGGTGCACATAAATATTAGCAAGAGACAAAATTTGATGATGAGTCTTCAGTCTACAGTTTTATCGCATTTAATTTTAAAAAAAAGCAAATTAAAATTATAAGTAAAGGATATTTTATCAAGCGATAGTCCTAATTTTCGTATCCCTGTCATAATAATTTTTTTTATTGATTGCTGTAGTTTCATAGTATAATTCGTCTCGTATGATTATCTTCTTCTATTTGTTAACAAATACTTTTCATATAACATTTCCAGGAAAATTAGTTTTTTATCTCCTCAAATTCCATTATTTTTTTCTTCTTTTTATATTTGGGTATGTTTAATTTGTTGTTTTCTTCAGATTATTTTGAAGATAACACATACCCACTTCATATGACTAAATCTGTCTTATAATTGGGGTACAGGGATTTAAATTTACTTGTCACCATTTTGGTGTATACTTTCATGTTTAGACTGCCAACATTAACATCCATATCTCCTTTCTCTATAGGATTGAATCTATGACCATTAGTTTGAATTACTATATCTCTCAGTATTGGGCGTAACGCGATATACAATTTGAGTTGATAACTTTTTGCAAGCTTTTTTTGTTGTTGTATGAAACGTAAAATACATATAATACATTTTTACGCGTTTCATTGTATGCATAGATATTGAGGTGTAGGCTTATGAGCAGAATTTACAATTTGCGGTGGTGTAGTAGGTCAAAGCTTCACTGACGTTCCTGATTTGAAAGGCTCCCTGGGTTCCGCAGCCCGGGTCCAGGCCATTCTATTATCGAGAAAAAATTCCCCTTCGGTTAAGCATATATGAAAATATATTTAATTCCGAGGTAGAGCGAATTAGATATTAAAGGTCATTGTAGCTCGATATATGTATACGAATCTCGGAAATGTGATATGACTTATATATATATATATATATATATATATATATATATATATATATATATATATATATATATATGTATATATATACATATATATATATATATATATATCTATATATATATATATCATATA
Source organism: Macrobrachium nipponense (assembly GCF_015104395.2). Lineage (NCBI taxonomy): Eukaryota > Metazoa > Arthropoda > Malacostraca > Decapoda > Palaemonidae > Macrobrachium > Macrobrachium nipponense. Next base: position 55,726,884 of record NC_061092.1, read on the forward strand.
TATGTATATATAACCATATATATATATATATATATATATATATATATATATATATATATATATAATATATATATATATATAACCTCCAGGGGATGTCCATGATACAATGATTAAAACATAGATTTATTCTGAGAAACGTTTCGCACATGAAAATCTCTGTGCATCATCAGTCTGTGAAAGATAAAGACACATTTATAAATAACAAACAATAAAAGTGTACACAGGAATTCACATAAATTAAAAAAGTCTTAAAATTACATAAAAGTACAAAGTAAAAATGAATAAACAGGTTAAAAGAGACTGCTTAAACAACCAACCGTTCATTGTGAGGAGAGAAGATGGAAATGAAACTAAAACAAGTTTAAAAGAAACAAACGACTTCAACTATGCCAGGTACAGAGTTTTGCTGAGGAACGTGTTACTGTTAAGAGAGGGAACAAGCCTCTTTGATATATAAAGACTCAAGGGTGGATAAATGGTCAGGATTTTTGACATGGTCTATTATGGAAAACTGTTCTTTTTGTACTTCATTTTGCAATTAAAGAATGATTTCTGATGTTGGAAAACAAATTCGGGTTGTTTATTCTTTGACCAGAATGCGAAAGCTGGAAGCCCAAGTGAGAGCAATATCTGACCCTTAACAGCCTTCGAGTTTTGATCCGACGTAAGAGCCCGGACATCCAGGGCATGTAAATTTATATATAACGTTGGATCGCATAAAAGGCTGAAGGCGATCTTTATAGTTAAAAAGGAACCAATTGTGCATGGATTGCTGGATATGAGTTTGACTTTAAGGCATGGTATCTCATGTTCAATGATTCGTTTCAGGCTGGATGTAAATTTCAAGTCAGATATATAGGGGATTGTGACATAAAATAGTCTTTTAGGGACATTAAAATTAGTTATTGGTGGCTGCAAGAATTTCGTAAGAATTTTGTTGGTGGTTTTTTGAACAATGTCGAGTGGAAACGAATTAGATTTGAAGAAACCTAACAAAAAAGTAATTTCCACGTGGAATAGTTGCCAAGACGAAGAGTATTTCAGTGCTCTATTAACCAAAGTGTGAATAGTATTAATTTTAAAAGATTGTTGACACGAACTATAATAATTGTTAGTCAGTCCAGTAAAAGTACGTTTTCTATAGACCGATGTGGAGAACTCAGAGTTGGTTCTGGTAATTTTCAAATCTAAAAAAGGTAAAGAATCATCGTTCTCTACTTCCATTGTAAAATTGATATTGGGATGAAAGTTGTTAATATACTCTAAAAAAGAAGAACATTGCCATGGGTGTTGAAACAAAGCAAAGGTATCATCAACATATCTACGATATAATGAGGGCTTAAAGTTAGAATCACATCGGTTTACAAAATCAGACTCCAAATGAGACATAAAAAATTTGCAAAAATGGGGCCCTAAAGGGGAACCCATTGGCAACTCCATCGACCTGCGAGTAGAGTCGCTGATTAAATACAAACATCGAATCTTGCACTGCAAGATCGAGTAATTGTTTAAAAATAGCCCGATTAAAACCATGGAAATTTGTATCATCATTAATAAATATTTTGTTAAGTATAATATTGATGGTTTCATTAAGAGGTACGTTGGTAAATAGAGACTCAACGTCAAAACTAACCATATAGTAATGTCCATCTTGTCTGGTAATCAGTTGTTGAAAGTCATAATCGGGCTATTTTTAAACAATTACTCGATCTTGCAGTGCAAGATTCGATGTTCTCCATGCCAACTAAGCGTGACAATTATGCTCCTTCCTTCTTTTGTTCTTCGGTATTCCCCTATACTAACATCCAGATCCTTTTGCTATTCCACCAACGTTAGACATATTGCAATTTTTACAAGACTAAATTTATGTTTCAAGAGCAAGGCTTTCATTTTAAATACTGGTATTAGTTGAAGGTTTTTCTTTCTTCCAAGTTTGTTTTTTTTTTTCTTCATCCATTTATGAATACAAGTTTATTTTTTTGGAAAGAACTTGTTCATGAAGAATTTGGACATTTTTTTTTTTATCCATCCAAAGTAACCCTAAGGCCGTGTCACACTATGCGGCGTCGCCGCTGCGGCGAAACCTTATGCAGCGCCGCACATAGCGATAGAACATGCAAACCAATGAGAGATGTCTCGCTGGGCGGCGCTGCCTGCCGTTTTTCGCCGCACTGTGCCACAGCATGCTGCGGCAGCCCCGGACCGCCGCAAAGCCGCATCCGGCCGATTGTCGTGGGAAAACACACAGTTCTATGCACGTGGTCATACCTGACGGCTACGCCGCATCCGGTGCTCCCCTGAACCACTTGCATTTACTATTATTACGATGCTTGACATTGATTTATCCATTGAGAAAAGAGTGATAAAGAATATTGTGATGAGAACTCAAGAGAGAAAGCATCGATTGAATTAGTAGAAAGAAACCAGAAATAGAAGATAAGATATGTTTGTTATTTTCTATAAACGCAACAAAATTTATTATGTACGTATGTGTAATACATATAATAATAATTGGATAACATTTAGTCAACCAAATCTACGCTGGCTGTTGGGGACAGACTGAGCGACTTCGCTGCTTATGTTTGAGAGGATGCAGGCAATGCGGGGGTCCCGGATACGGTTCCGCCGCAGCGGCGACACTTCATAGTGTAACGCCGGCATTAGTTTATTTTAAAGGAGATAAAGTTCCTAGCACTGAGTTTGCTCCGAAACAGTTAAACAGCTATTTTAATGAACGACCTTTCTATAAACAGGTACTCTCAACGCAGAATCATTTCCAAAGATGTAAGTTTTAAGTTAAGTCATTCAAGCCCAAATAAGTTCCATCACTAGGTACCAATTTGAACGTTTAATCAGTCAAAGATATCATCCACATATAACTTCCACTTCGAAAGGAATAGATTAAGAACACGGATTATGACAGCAAGGCAATTGACGAAGAAAAAAAATTCGTGAAAGGAGTAACCCAGTTTGGTGAAGGACAATTTGATAATTTAAGAGACCTTGTTTATTTCTTAATAGCTATTTCAGCATATTATCTGGAGAGTATGCCTAGGCGTCCTTGTCCTTTGACATACAGAGGCCTCCGGGTGAACAGAGTATTCTTTGTAATTTTACTGTCGGTCACTAGGCTTTTATAGTCTGACATGACAATGCTTCTGGTAATATTTTCTAATTGCATAGTGGCAAAATTTCAATTTTTTTTTATTTTTATTGCTTCTCGCTTAGCATTTTATGACTGTTTGAATTTATTGTTTAGTCTTACCTCATCGTGCTGGATAGTTTGCAAAAAATTTTCACTAAAATCTGTATAATTAACGGAGTAAGTATTGAAAGGCTTTGTTTCATTGTTTCACTATAAGTGGTAACAGCCTCCAAAACGAATTCGCCTTTTCTGTAATAAATGTTAATAACATGGATAACTTAAAGATAATGTTCTAGTAAAATTTCATCGATACAAACATTCTTGAATTCTCAAAAAAAGGAGTTAGTAAAGAGTTTCATCTTTTATAGACGTTCATTGTAGTATACAGGAAAGATTGATTCACGTTAGTCAGCGAATTCTTTAGAATTCTAGATCAAGTGCTTCTCTCTCAAAGGCCTAAAGGGACATTGACTTACCACTTTTAGGACAGATATTTTTTGGTAACTGGACCAGAGCAAGGCACTATCCGCCTCTCTCTCATCTCTCTCTCTCTCTCTCTCTCTCTCATGCAACTAACTCACACATCACAATTACCTCAGGTAGCTAAATCAGACTCTTGAACTACAAAAAATAATAAATAAATAAAAGGACTAACTAAAAACAAATTCTCAATGAACAAAATGGTTGACTGAATAAGTCAAGTTCTCAAAGAAACAAATGTTTAACTGAATAAGTTTAAATTCAAAATCCAAATAATTAACCGCTGTTATTCAAACAGAAAACCCAAATAACCAAACCCGTCTACCCGTTTCTCTACACTATTTAGACATCAGTCAAAGAAATAGGCAACTAGAAAACTCAAAAAACAAAACTGTCTATAATTAACCCCACTTCATTTAGGGGAAACTCCAGACTTCCCGGTTTTTCCCAGGTTACCATCCCTGCCAGACGTGTCTGTAAGGAAAAGAAAAAAAAAAAAAAAATAAAAAGGAAAGGAAAAGGAGCCCCACATAAATCAACCAAAGAAAACAAATGTCAAAAATCAAAAAGTCTTATGGAGAAGGACATCTCTGAAATAAAGGTTTAAAAATACAATAAGACAAAGCCACACTCGGGCCTGGGAAGTACGCTTTACTAACACTTAAAACAAATAATACAGGGCTATATACGGCCATTCCCTAGGGAGAAGGGGCGCTTCTCCTACCTGGGTAGACGTCAAATACAACTCATTATCACACTCATAATAATCTACCCAACACCAGAATCTCTAGCTTCCGCTCATGCACGGACAAAAGCAGTGGCCTGTCTTGCTAAGGCAGCGACCTTCGACATGTGCCCCCCCCACCCCCCAGTGATTGCGTCAACATTTTAAGACCCCACTTGTTACCATGGGATTCAAAATTAAATATATCTATCGTTTCAAAGAATGTCCTTGTTCACCACATCCGTCCTACTGACATTACTGAATCAACATTTTATCATCTCAAAATTGTCGATGGTTCTTTAAATTCTCAACTATTTACTAGAAATGATCTGTTAAAATTTATGTTAAGAGTTAAACTGAGGGAAAAACACAAACATGAATAAAATAAATGTACAAATATATATTTCAGAATTAATTCATAGGCAAGTAAGTTTGGAATAAATGAAATATATACATTATACAGGATCTTACATATGTCCTTTAAGAGATGACAACTTCTGAAATATGACTACTTCTTATTGAAGATCTGAAGCGATGGTTAGCACTGTTGGTAGGTTCACAAGCTTCAGAAGTTCATCAATAAAGGGGTTTGACAAGTCTATTATAGTTACTTAGCCCGGCGGTAAAATGTTGGCATAGGCCATAAGTAACTCCAGATAAGAAATCATCCTAATGTTTTAAAAGTAAGAGCCATGAAAAATTCATAAAATCAGGCTATGTATTGTTAAGTCAACATTTTAACCCATCAACAATAGATGAACAATCCACTAAAATATCACGAAACAAAATCACTTCACAATCACTTCACAACATAAGTTATTTTCAACCATTCTATAACCAGAAATTTAAATAACATATATTAACCCTTAAACGCCGAAGCGGTAAAAAATAAAAAACTAAAAACACCCCTCCCCGAATGCCAGAGCCGGTTTTGAGTGAGCACAGAAGCGGAAAAAATATTTTTCAAAAATCACAGCGCGCTTTAATTTTCAAGATTAAGAATTCATTTTTGACTCCTTTTTTGTCATTGCCTGAAGTTTAGTATGCAATCATCAGAAATGAAAAATAATTATCATTATCATATGTAAATAATGCGATATAGGTTAGCAAAAAAAAAATTAATACATAATTATATTAAAATCACGCTGTGCAAAAAACAAAACGGTAAAAAAAGATAAACGAGTTTCTTTTTTTTTCGAAGTATTTTACACTAAATTGCAATCATGTTGATATATAATACATTGTAAAACAATAAAAGCAACACCGGAAAAATATTATCACAAAATTATGTACGAATTCGTAACGCGCGGACATAAAATTTTTTTTTTTTCAAAAATTCACCGTAAATCTAAATATTGTTCTAGAGACTTCCAATTTGTTTCAAAATGAATACAAATGATTGAATATTACGATACTGTAAGAGTTTTAGCTTACAATGTGGGTTTTTTCTATTTATCGTGATTTATATGGAAATATTTCGAATATGAGAAAAGCTACAACCTTCAAATATTTTTTCCTTTTATTTTAAATGAAATTGCGCACATTTTCATATATAAAACTCTATGAAATGCCTAATATTGAAACGGAGCAAATTTTCCGAGAATTCGATGTACGCAATTCGGATATTTATGGTGGAGAATCCGCGCGAGTAGGAAAGGAAAGTTTTTTTTCATAAATTCACCATAAATCGAAAATATTGTGCAAGAGACTTCCAATTTGTTGCAAAATGAAGGTAAGGGAAATGATTGAATATTACTGAATATAAGAGTTTTAGCTTACAATTGCGTTTTTCGACCATTTCGGTAGAGTCAAAGTTGAATGAACGGGGTGGTTTTTTTTTTCTATTTATCGTGATTGATATGCAAATATTTCGAAAATGAGAAAAGCTATAAAACATTCAATTATTATAGTTGTTTATTTTACATGAAATGCGCCACTTTTCATATATAAAACCTTATGTAAACGGCTAAAATTTAAAATTGGTGCAAAACATTACCACAAATCGCACGTATGATTTTTCAGGATGAGTTACCGCGCGGACGTAAGGAAAATGTTATTTTTTTTTTCATAAATTCACCCATAAATCGAAATATTGTGCTAGAGACTCCAATTTGTTACAAAATGAAGGTAAATGATTGAATATTACTCAAAAATATGAGAGTTTTAGCTTACAATTGCGTTTTTCGACCATTTCGGTAGAGTCAAAATTGACTGAAGGTTGAAAATTTGTCACTTATCACTTTTTATATGAAAAATATTTCAAAACTGATAAAAGCTACAGCATGGGTGTATCTAGTTGTATTTGGCATGAAATTGCGCACATTTCCATATACCTAAAACTTTAGTAACGGCTAATTTTAAAATGGTGCAAACATTACCACTATCGCATGTATGATTTTTTTCGGAAGAGTTACCGCGCAGACATAAGGAAAAAGTTTTTTCATAAATTCACCATAAATCGAAATATTGTGCTAGAGACTTCCAATTTGTTGCAAAATTAAGGTAAATAGTTGAATATTACTACAATAGAAGCGTTTTAGCTTACAATTGCGTTTTTTTTTACCATTTCGGTAGAGTCAAAGTTGACCAAAAGGTTGAAATTTTTGGCACTTATCGTTATTTATATGGAAATGATCACAAAACTGATAAAAGTTACAATCATGACTATTTTTTTCTTGTATTTTAAATGAAATTGCACACATTTTCATATATAATACTTCATGTAACTGATAATTTAAAACGGTGCAAAAATTTATGTCAATGTGACGAAATAATTTTGAGATGTGTCACTGATACTTTTTAGTGCGATAAGAAAGAAATTCGCGCTTGCGCGCCTGCGTAACGATTGTAAACAAAACAAACGCCTTGATTCCGTGAACTCCCAGCATCCCCCAAGGCGCGTGATTCAAAAGTTTTGGCTGGTAGGCCTATAAGTATTTTTTTTTTTCCGCAAAATTTACAAAAAAAAAACTTTTTTGAGCCAACGTATGGTACGTCCATTCGGAAATCGGGGGAGATTTTGACTCGACGTTTAATACATCCATTCAGCATTTAAGGGTTAATACTATTTGTTTAGTTATATTTATGCAAAATATAAATACCTTCATATGTAGTGGTAGGTGACAGGCGGCAATCACAGATAAATGAAAGCGAAGATTGAAGCCACTTATGGAAAACCAACAAGGATAGTAGAAGAGAAATAAATGAAACTCCAACTCACCTCTCTAAACAACTTTTAAACCAAGCAATAGATGGCGCTGAGATTACCTGACAAAAACCACACAATAGATGGCGCTGCTATTACCTGACAAAAACTATGTAGTTACCAAAACAATTGTATACTAATAATATTCATAATATATATATATATATTATATATATATATATAATATATATATATGATATACATACATATATATAATATATATATATATTATATATATATATATATATATATATATATATATATATCCTAGCAGTGTGTGTGTGTGTGTGTTGTGTGTTGTGTGTGTACGTATATGTGTATGTAGTATGTGTGTGTGCTTGTGTGGTTTGTTTGGGAAGAAACGAGTATTCCAATAAACATGCTTCCTTCCTAATTTATACCTTCACCTAAATTGTCAGGATTTTCAGTCGTAAATTTGGGTCTTTTGCCCACCTACGATCCGGGATCTAATCTTCAGGCAGAACCTACACCCGTTAGTGAAGAAGCTCGGAAACAAATAAATTGCTTTCTGATATAAAAGAAAACCACGAGCTTCAAATACTATTTTGTTTATGTTGCTTCTACTTAAGATGTTTTGTATATTAGAGATATTCTACTCCCATAAAATAAATATGAAAACATTTAATTTTTCATTTTAAAATTCAGAGTTGGTTTGAGTCTTGCGTGCCACTGCCATGCCGAATATAATTTTGAAAGAATTTTTTTTTCAATAATAAGTCTTCCAGCAATGATTATGGGGCTGCACAAATTTGCCCTTTATCAGTTCACAAAACGTAACTGAGGCCCTTAAAAGCTTAAGACTTAGTGATTTTCCATAAGCTGACAACTCGTTCAGACAACTTTTGCAGTTATCCTTCGATAGGGGAATACAGTCAATTGTACTGGAACTCAAATACAGTAAATTATGTAATTCGAAAATTGATTTAATATATGGCTTTAAAGAAGTAATTTCATGATATTCTAGTCGAGAGCCATCTGGCTCAAATTGTAGGCACGAACCTGCTTTCTTATGCATTTGTTGGTGGTTGGTTTCTTTTCATGACAGTTGTAGGTCTGGTATAGAATAACTTGGTTAAGAGAAAGGTCTATGTGCCTAGGAAACCTTTTGCCTGATATGAAAGTATGAGGAAGAAATCCGGAATTTTATAGAAAAAAACATTCCTATGCATTATATCGTAATGGCTGGCTGATGTAATGGAATAAAAAAGATTAACAAATGACGCTTTTGCTGAAAATTATTGAGAGAAGGTCTTGTCATTCACGATATTTTTGAAGGGCAAATCACATTGTTGGACACTGAAGGTTTACCTAACACGAATCTTGCATAACCCACATCTCATTTTAATGACTTGATTTTTAATGTTATTGTGAACTCATTATTATCATTAAGCCTTTTCTTGGGTTGTCCATGGATGCACATCAGAATCGTCCCTTAGAATCTACTAGCCAGTGACTGGCGGTGGGGAACCGGACAGGAATTGCAGTCGTGCGACTTCACTGCTCTTTGCTGGATACCCGGCCGGATATCCCGATTTTTGTGATGCCTCGATAGAAACCTGTCCTACTTATTATGAGCACCATAATGAGTTTATCTTTTTGCTCTGCAATTAATATCAGCCAGATTATCCGGCCGTACATCCGGATTTTTGTGATATCAAGACTGAAACATATCCTACTCATCGTATGTATCCCAGTGACGTTTTCTTCTTTCTCTAAGACTAATATTAAAGATATCGGGCCGGATATTCGGATCCAAACGGAACCCGAAAGAAAGCCATCCCATATAAAAACATTCATATATGGTCCGACTTTGGTTCAATTGGTCCACCAGCAGTTTCGCCGTCTATAGCGAACATACACACAGACACACATACATGGATAGTCCGACCGTCAGCTTTATATATATAAGATTACCACAAAATCTGATTCCTTTTTTGATGAGAAAAAGCAGAGTCTGGAAAGGATATATAGTAGATGCCAAATGCTGCGAGTGGGTTCAGATGTTCCCAGGACATCGCACATCCCCCTATCTTGATTATGTCAGTCACACAACCGCCATCCTCAGATGGTTTCTGTAGTGCTAAAGGAATTAAGGAGCCCTTTTCCAGTATCCTATTAATAGACGAGTCACCCTTTCCTACCAATCAAGCTTTTCAAAGTCAGAGACCTTTCAGGGAAGTCACATTTCTCTGCCTACTCCATTTCACTTATAGCAAAAAGTGAAATGACTATGGTACCTTTTGATTACTTCGCCTTAGGCTGCCTTTGTTCATTTTTTTAATTCAGTAGCTCCTTTTCCAGAGGGCGTCTCTGTGACTGACTAGACTCGCAACTCCCTAGCGCCTTTGCTTTGGATTTTCTTAGTCCAGTTATCATTAACCCTAGAAGTGACAAACGCGCTCTCAAAGGAAAAACACCAAAATGAACATCAAAAGGAAAGAGTAGAACAGACAACCATACAAACAACTCACATCGGCAACAAGAAAATAAACATTGAAAATAACAGCGACATCGGACAACTTTGTTACTCTGTGGCAGCAGAACTCTAGCTCTGCAGAGTCATCATCTTTATGGAAAGTCTATATGCACACTGCTAACTAGTCAACTTTACCTCTTTCAGTGAAGAAATGAATAATATAAATAAAATAAAGATAAAAACACAGCTTTATCACTAAGAATTATATTATCTTTCAACTTTAACACATGTTGAAGACAGGTGCGGAATATTTCTGAAAAGGTAAATGGATTAATTTCACGTCAGTCTTAAAAAATCCACAACCTCCCTCCAGGGACATGGCCAGCGCAAATCAGGAGGTCAGTTAACCGAAGAGAAAAGTATCTATTACATGGAATTCAATCCAGAAACAATTGGAAGGTACCTGTAATTATGTCAAATCCTTTTAAAGTATAACTACGGCCTATAAAAAAAATAGTGCATAAATATTAAACAATATACATTTACACACATGTATATAGAAATTGGTCCGATCGATATTTGTATGTAAAATAACATTATGTTATGACGTTCATTCCTTTATTTGAGGATTTCTGCAACAATACAGAAATGGCATAAAACCAGTGCTGTTTTTATTCGCATGACATATTCAAATTCCTATGACAAAATGGAAAAAAAATTGTGTTCATATTACTCCCACTAACTGTATAATGACTAGTATCACAATGCGTGGACAATATGAGAAGCAAATTCTATTTAAATGTTGAGTTATTTATTTATTTTTTTTTTTTTGACAATGATGAACGAGATGATTTGATTTGATTTATGACTGCTAAAACTAGCGTCATAACCCCTATGTTATTGAAGCCGTAATAAAATTTAATGGGTAACAAAAAAAATCTAAAGGGTTTTCCCATAGGAAATATCTAAAAATATATATATTTAATCATATCTGTAAATCATATATACTACGTATACCATACGACATGTATATGGCTTAAAATTTGTTGAGGAGACCCGCTTTCCTCACGAAGATATATAACTCTTATATATTACAATCTTACGAGGATAGGATAACGATGTCCTTCTTATCCCGGGACAGGAACGTGTCTCAGATTCCAAGAATACGACCTTCGACCAGCATATGTCTCACAATCAAGGGCACAATACTGTCATCGCAAAATGGAGGATTTTCACGAGACATCAAGAACCATGTGAGTCTTGTATGTCAATCCTCAAAACCTGCCCACAAATCATCGTGGCTTCTCTCCTTGCATATACGGATATGACCAAGGAGACACTGGTGACGTAATACTGCACCTTTTTTTTTTAATTCGTTGTAATATTTCCCATAGGGGACTGCCAAGCTTTCAATTTCTGACCCAATAGGGGATATACCCCATTGGCAGTAGTCATCGTATATGTTTTGGGGAGGTGAATGATGGCTTAGGAAGCAGATCAGTTTGCTTATTCCTAGAATCCTGGACCCTGGAAGGCAGCCAACAAAAATTAACTTCTTAACCTCCTCTTTTCACTGAAAGCAGCCATCTCATATCTATAAAATTAGAGATATATTGCTCATTCGTTGATGTGTAAAATCAATTTCTACCTGTTCCATTAGCCCTCTTTGAGATGAATAGGGTCTGTCATTATTTCCCTTTGCAATATCAGCTAAAGGTTTAGCAAACTCATTTGCCGCTAAGCGGGGATCGCACTTCACTACCATTGATCTTGATAACTGGAGGTTGGACAATAAGTAAAATTTGCTGCTACTTTTTTTTTTCCTTTACAAATTTAAAGCCAAGAAAATGAAAATTGTCGCGGGGGTGACCTAAATTGGCTATTGTGGACGAATCTCTGTATAAATACCACCTTTCTGTAAACTGTCTCATCATACCTGAAGAGAGAGACAAGCAGTCTTCTGAAAATATAGTACTTTTCTCTCTACATTTTGGTGTTTTTATGGCCTCCTTTTATAGATGGAATTCTGTTGTTACAGAACATTTTTACCAGTCATTATCTATATATATATATATATATATATATGTATATAATATCTATATATATATAAATATTATTGTGTATTATTTGTTTTTGTATTAATTTGTATTTTTTTTAGAGAGAAAAAAAAAAAAAAAAAGGGTCAAGTCAGGTAGTCGGCTTAGGTTAGCCATCTGGGGATAGGCATACTATACTCTGGCTACAAAAGGTGAGACTCGAGGGTGATTAGCACTGCTGCCCATATTTTCTTAAACTCGTTTCAAACTTTTAAGGAAAAAAAGGTGGACAATTTGGGTAGATTTGGCAAAAAATTTTTGCGCGGCGCTGCCATTTCCTCGTGTAGGATGATTAAGGGTCACACCGTGGTACAGTAATAAGAGGATTGTCTCGATTATCTGTCACCTCCCTCCATTCGTGGTACAAAAGCAAAAAACTCGGAGACAAAACATACAACTTGGGCCTTCCTATACATTTTTTTTGAGTTGCTTGATGCAAAATGTTAAGTAGGGCTATATATACACACATATACATTATGTATATAAGTACATATATAAAACCCCAATTGGGAATTTTGCATGGGTATGCGGGTGTACAATATATCGACCTATATATATTATATATATATAGATATAATATATATTTAAAAAAAAAAACCAAATTATATATATATATATATAAATATCTATATATATATAAATATATAAGGTATATATATGTACACACGCATACACATGCAAAATTCAATTGGGGTTTATATATGTACTAATATATACATAAGTATATGTGGGTATATATAGGCCCTACTACTTAAATTTTGCATCAAGCAACTCAAAAAAAATGTATAGGAAGGCCAAAGTTGTTATGTGTTGATCCGAGTTTGCTTTTGTACCACGAATGGAGGGAGGAGACAGATAATCGAGACATCCTCTTATAGGTGTTGTATTATTTGGGTTTAGTTAGAGAAGGGTCAAGTCAGGTAGTCGGCTTAGGTTAGCCATCTGGGGATAGGCATACTATACTGGCTACAAAGGTGAGACTCGAGGGTGATTAGCAACTGCTGCCATATTTTCTTAAACTCGTTCAAACTTTTAAGGAAAAAGGGTGACAATTTGGTAGATTTGGCAAAATTTTTGCGCGGCGCTGCCATTTTCCTCGTGTATGGATGATTAAGGGTCACACCGGGGTGGTCACAGTAATAAGAGGATTGTCTCGATTATCTGTCACCTCCCTCCATTTCGTGTACAAAAGCAAAACTCGGAGATCAAAACATACAACTTGGGCCTTCCTCTACATTTTTTGAAGTTGCTTGATGCAAAATTAAGTAGGGCTATATATACACACATATACATTAGGTGGATATATTAAGTATATATAAACCAATTGAATTTTGCATGGTGTATGCGTGTGTACATATATATACCTATATATATATATATTATATATATATATATATATAAATATATAGGATATATATATATATATATATATAAGGTACTATAGGAATCTTATATATATAATATATTATATATATTATATATAATATCCTATATATAAGAATATATATGTAACAAAACGCAACACAGCAAAATTAAATTGGGGTTTATATGTACTTAATATATACATAATGTATATGTGTATATATAGCCCTACTTAAAATTTTGCATCAAGCAACTCAAAAAATGTTATAGGAAGGCCCAAGTTGTATGTTTTGATCTCCGAGTTTTGCTTTTTGTACCACGAATGGAGGGAGGTGACCAGATAATCGAGACAATCCTCTTATTACTGTGACCACGGTGTGACCCTTAATCATCCATACACGAGGAAATGGCAGCGCCGCGCAAAAAATTTTGCCAAATATACCCAAATTGCACCCTTTTTCCTCAAAGTTTGAACGAGTTTAAGAAAATATGGGCAGCAGTGCTAATCACCCCTCGAGTCTCAACCTTTTTGTAGCCAGAGTATAGTATGCCTATCCCCAGATGGGCTAAAACCTAAGCCGACTACCTGACTTGACCCTTCTCAAACTAAACCCAAATAATACAACACACATATATATAATATATATATATCTATATATATATGTATATATATATATATATATATATATATATATATATATATATTATATATATATAATATAAATATAATATATCAATATATATTTATATATATATATATATATATATATATATATATATAGACTGGTAAAAATGTTCTGAACAACAGAATTCCATCTAATAAAAAGGAGCCCATAAAAAAACACCAAATGTAGAGAGAAAAGTACATATTCAGAGGACGCTGTCTCTCTCTTCAGGTATAGAATGAGAAAAGTTTACAGAAAAGGTGGTATTTTATACAAGAGATTCGTCCACAAGTAAGCAATTTAGGTCACCCCCGCTGATAATCTCCTTAATCTTCTTAAAGCGTGGTTGAAGAAACACTGCGTCGACGATATCTGATATCCAATCCCTTTTGAGATGTTCATTACCTGCTTCTCTTTTATTAAGGCCGATTCCATCATTGACTCTTGTACCGGCAGTTGCTGCTATAAATTACACGTGACATATTCCAGTTTATTCTATGGTTATGTTCATTATATGGTTGAAAATAGCCGAGTTCTGTTGTCCATACCTAATGACCGTTTGGGTGTATTAATCTCTGGGGAAGTGATTTTACCTGTAAATCCGAGTAGATTGGTCACAGTCCTGGCATGGGATCCTCATATTACCCAGAGTCTTTGGGAGATGTCTTTTCGTTGGACGTTAATCAGGGATTTGGCTAAGGTTAGGTAAATGCAAAAAGGGTTGGATTTACCAAGGGTGTGAGTACTCTCTTAATCGTCTCCAGGTGGGGAATTTTTTACTTTTATGGTCTTCCCAAAACTCACAAAAGACAATCTTCCATTCAGACCCCATCGTTTCATGCGCCGGAGCTTTCAATTACAAAATTTTCTAAATGGTTAGCTGGCCTCCTTTCTCCTTTTTTAGGCACTTTTTCTCCCAGTCACATCAAAACATTCGAGACTTTTGTCACAAATTCAGAGAAGCACATATTACCACTTCACAACATAAAACTTTTATTTGCTTGACGTAGACTCCCTATCACAAAAGTACCAGTACAGGACATTCTTCAGATTTTTAAGGAAAAAATTATCCCTATTCAGATCATTTCCTTTGGCACTTGACAAAATAATAAAGTTAGTTGAAATTATGTGCTCTAATAACGTATTTTCATCGGGGAATCATTCTACAAGCAAAAATTCGGGGTGTAGTAGGTGGGTTAGTCCTTTAAGTAACCTATTTTAGCCAATCTACATGGAATACTTTGAAACTACAGTAATAAATGCAATAAAACCCAAAAAACATGCTGGATGAGTACGTGGATGACATCATAACATTTGGATAATAAGTGGGGAATTTTAATGAATTCCTCTCAAAAATTAAAGCATTAGTGCCCAGCATCAAATTTAAAGTTGAATGGAAACAGACAACAAAAATTCTTTTCTTGATGTTTTAATAATCAGAGACACGAAACAGAATACAAATTACCATATACAGAAAACCAACGTTCTCATTTCATATATTCACTACTTTAGCCTATCATGACAATACTATCCAAAGATAGGTGTAGCTAGCAAAACCTATTCTTAAGAGCCTTACGAATTTGTTCCCAGATTTTTCCTGGAAAAAAGAATTTGAACTAATCGCAAGCAACTTTCATCTTTTTTTAAAAGTATCCTGACATATAATGAGAAAGCAATCAAAAAGCAAACGTAATTTTTCTTACCGACCCCTAAAAGAACCAAGACCCAGAGACACACCCCAACAATAAAATAAAAATTCCCCACTGGAGACGATTTAAGAGAGTAACTCACACCCCTGGGAATCCAACCCTTTGCATTTACCTACCCAAATACCTAGCCAAATCCCTGATTAACGTCCAACAAAAGACATCTCCCAAAGACTCTGGGGTATATGAGATCCCATGCCAGGACTGTGGACCAATCTTACATCGGATTTACAGGTAAATCACTTCCCAGAGATAATACAAACACAAACGGTCAGTAGGTATGACAACAGAACTCGGCTATTTTCAAACCATAAATGAACATAAAACCATAGAATAAAACTGGAATATGTCACGTGTAATTTATAGCAGCAACTGCCGGTACAAGAGTCAAATGATTGGAATCGGCCTTAATAAAAGAGAAGCAGGTAATGAACATCTCAAAAGGGAATTTGGAATAATCAGATATCGTCGACGCAGTGTTCATCAACCAACGCTTAAGAAGATTAAAGGAAGATTATCAGCGGGGGGGTGGGACCTAAATTGGCTTACTTGTGGACGAAATCTCTTGGTATGTAATACCACATTTCTGTAAACTTTTCTCATCATATACCTGAAGAGGGAGACAGCAAGTCTCTGAAATATAGTACTTTTCTCTCTACATTTTGGTGTTTTTATGGGCTCCCTTTTATTAGATATATATATGGTGTGCGTGTGGCGCGCGCGTGCGTATGTGCATGTGCAATCATGTTTTCGTTGTATACTGTTGTCAAAGAGATATCAAATGTATTCCGTTACTTTGTTTCCCCCCCCCCCCCAAAAAAATTAACAAATAATGAAAAGGTAAATACATATTAATGGGAAATGTGAAAAAGTTAGTCCCTTACCGGTACTAACCTTCTACCTCCTATATTGAAATTTACTTTTTCCTACAGAACTGGGCGTGAATGTTTGAAGTCTTTATTGTGTCTGAGTTTGCCTGTGTGTTTGTAAGTGTGTAACAAAAGAAAAATAAAAGTTGTGCTCTCCTACGGGTTCATTGTCATATTATCAGCTCAGAATGAATTCATGATTTCCTGGGCAAAAGAGTATTGTTATTCCATAACTGCAGCCATTGGAGTCGTTGGTGTATTCTATAGCAATGGTAAACGCACTTATCATTATCTAATAACCTCAGAAATTCATATTTTCCAAAGGTTTTTTTTTTAAAAATTCCCAACTAATAAAGAATCTCTCCGGAACGGGACTCCTACCAAAAAAAAAAAAAAAACTTTCTCTGTTTTTTTTTCATAACGATAAGCAAGGCATCTAATCAAATGGAGAATAACTTCGGCCGTGTCCGAAAGTCAGAAATGCGCATCTTTCAATGATTGTTTACCAGACTATTCAACATTGTTCATGAGATCGAATGCGATATCGAAACCTGATATTGCTGACCTAAAATGGCTATTTGCAATTAGTACTGGCTGAAAATAGTATTCCAACCAATTTGCATTGGTTTTAAGAATATTAGTCATTTGAAGGATAACTGAAATTTTTTTTTTTATGTTCTAAATCATGATACATTGGTTCAAAAAATAACACATTTCATCTTTACAAGAATTACTGTCTAGAAGGGATGAAACTGAAGCTTCGATTACTCTGAGGATCCAAGGAAAAGGAAAGTAGTCTCCGTAAAAGTCGAGAAATTCAAGTGTATTATTTCTATATATTCGTATTATGATTCAATACACTAATCGCATTTGTCCTTACCTTGTAAAATAAGTGACTGTCTCATTCTCTCTTTTCGTTGCATTAATATTCAGTGACTGCAAATGGGTCGAATCACGAGGGAAATTCAAAAATTACGAATAACGTATAACAATTTGTAAAAAGAAAAAAAAAAATCAAGGGAATTTTAACATATTAAAGAGAAAAGCATGAAGTAAGAATTACTTTTGCAATTATAGAGCAATAAATTTGTTTATGAAGAAAATCAGGTTTTTAAGACTAACAAAAATTTATTCAAACATAATCATGGAAAATAGAACATAAAAACAACAGGAATCTAAACTGCAAACCAATGAGTGACTGAAAATCAAGCTTTTGATAGACTAAATAAAGCATTGATTGAAGTGATAACC
>NC_061092.1:55745323-55770323 GCF_015104395.2 Macrobrachium nipponense
CTTTGGAAAATATGAATTCTGAGGTTATTAGATAATGATAAGTGCGTTCACCATTGCTATAGAAATACAGCAACGACTCCAATGGCTGCAGTTATGGGAATAACAATACTCTTTTGCCCAGGAAATCATGAACTCATTCTGAGCTGAATAACTATATAAGAATGAACCCGTAGGAGAGCACAACTTTTATTTTCCTTTTGTTACACACTTACACAAACACACAGGCAAACTCAGACACAATAAGACTTCAAACATTCACGCCAGTTACTGTAGGAAAAAGTTTCAATAATAGGAGTAGAAGTTAGTACTGGTAAGGAACTAACTTTCCACATTCCCATTAATAATGTATTTACCTTTTTTCATTATTTGTTAACTGTTTGGGAAACAAAGTAACCTGAATATGCTCTTTGACAACAGTATACAACAAAACATGATTGCACATGCACATAGCGCGCGCGCGCACACACGCACACACACACACACACACACACACACACATATATATATATATATATATATATATATATATATATATATATATATATATATATATATATATATATAATATACATTTGTATTTTTGGGGTTTAGTTTAGAGAAGGGTATGCCATCTGGGGATAGGCATACTATACTCTGGGTACAAAAGGTTGAGACTCGAGGGTGATTAGCAATGCTGCCATATTTTTCTTAAACTCGTTCAAACTTTTAAGAAAAAAGCGGGTGACAATTTGGTAAGATTTGGCAAAAATTTTTGCGCGGCGCTGCCACTTTTCCTCGTGTATGGATGATTAAGGGTCACACCGTGGTCACAGTAATAAGAGATTGTCTCGATTATCTGTCACCTCCCTCCATTCGTGGCAAAAGCAAAACTCGGAGATCAAAACATACAACTTGGGCCTTCCTATACATTTTTCGAGTTGCTTGATGCAAAATTTAAGTAGGGCTATATATACACACATATACTTATGTATATATTAAGTACATATATAAACCCCACAATTGAATTTTGCATGTGTATGCGTGTGTATATAATATCCATATATATATATATATATATATATATATATATATATATATATATATATATATATATATATATATAATAATATATATATACATGTAAATGACGTTAAACGTAAGCATACATACAAATGGCATATATTCTTTAAAAAACGAAGTCACTGTGAATAAAATTCAAATAGCTGGACAGTACGCTCGTATATGGCCATTCTCCGGATTAACCTCCGGATTAACCTCAGCCTCAAGGAGGTTAATCCTGAAAACGTACCTTTTTGGATTAGGATTAAATACCTCCTTTGGCAATATGGGAGACGTGTCAACGCTGCTAATTGTAGGAAAGTCTCAACTTTTCGTAGCTAGAGTATAGTTGTTGTTTTGTATCCTTCTCCCAAGACCTATATTTCTGTGCTCTCCTTCCTGCTGGTTCCTAATTGTCTTTTCAGGGATGTCGGCACACCCTCCTTAAGACTCACATTTCCGTGGCCTGAGGGTCCATACCTGAACAACAATTATTTCTGAAAGGCAGTAAATGAGAAATTTGTCATAATTTTAGTGTTGCATTTGTCTTACTGGATTGCATACCAGTCATGATTTATTTCCCCTGCTTGAACTGTGTGAAATAAAATATATTTCAATATAACCAACGGGGTGTCATGGCAACTTTCCCTTGGTTTATATGTAACTTGAGGGTAAGTTATCTTGCATGTTGTATTTATTTACATATTTGATTCTGGGTAACTGGCCCGTAAAGCCAGATTTCAAATCAATATTCATTTCAACTCCCAGACCCAGGAAATCTATAAAAATATATGGGTGTGTGTTTGGGAGTGGGGGTGTGGGGGAGGCGGTAAGGTAACTACGATGGTCTAGACTATCTCATTAGTCACCATATCTACCCCACCAACTAAACGGATTGCATTCAGTTCCTAGAAATAACTCTGAGATTTGGTCGGTTTATGTTAAACGGCATTCCTCTTCTTTTAACCTAACCAATACCACATTTAACAGTTATAGCAAGTATGCTAAGGTTTGTCTTAACGAAGATAGATAAAGAGGTGGGGAGCTACTTCATTCCAAAGGAATAACAGAAAACAGAAAGGATTGCAGCTTCTGGAGCCATATTTTGAAGGAGGGAAGTAAGTAGGTGAATTTATATCTATCATCTGTCAATCTATCTGTTTGTGTACGAGTGTCTATGTGTTTGTATTCTTTTTGTTGAATCTCATTCAGAGGAAAATCAATTATCTTCTCAGAGTTGTGAGAGATACAGACATTAAGGGTAGGTGAACATATCATATTTAGAGAGGTAAAAGAAGAAGTATTAAATCAATATTTTAGACTGGAATATCCTTTTCCAGTATTACTGATAACGGAAGAAGTATGAACCTTACGAGAATCGTAAATACCAGGAAATTCATAAAACTATGCGATCGGCTTTTACCAGATACCGCAGACGAAAATGTGAGTATTACCGTGTTGAATTCAGAAAGCAAGAGCACATTTCTGCATGAGCATTAAAAAAAAGAAGAAGAAAAAAAAACACACACAGAAGGGATCTTGGACAATTTTCATATCTTGGCTTTAATTTGTAAAGGAAAAAAAAAAGTAGCAGGCGAATTTACTTATTGTCAACCTCCAGTTATCAAGATCAATGGTTGTGAAGTAGCAGATCCCCGCTTAGCGGCAAATGAGTTTGCTAAACCTTTAGCTGATATTACAAAGGAAAATAATGGCAGACCCTATTCATCTCAAAGAGGGCTAATGGAACAGGTAGAAATTGATTTTAACACATCAACGAATGAGCAATGTGATATCTCTAATTTTATAGATATGAGATGGCTGCTTTCAGTGAAAAGAGGAGGTTAAGAAGTTAATTTTTGTTGGCTGCCTTCCAGGGTCAGGATTCTTGGAATAAGCTAACTGATCTGCTTCCTAAGCCAGCATTCACCTCCCCAAAACCTATACGATGACTACTGTCAAATGGGGAGTATATCCCCTATTGGGTCAGAAAAGAAAAAGCTTGGCAGTCCCTATGGGAAAATATTACAACGAATTAAAAAAAAAAAAGGTGCAGTATTACGTCACCAGTGTCTCCTTGGTCATATCCGTGTATGCCAAGGAGAGAAGCAACGATGTTGTGCAGGTTGAGGATTGGACATACAAGACTCACACATGGGTTCTTGATGTCTCGTGAAAATCCTCCATTTTGCGATGACGGTATTGTGCCCTTGATTGTGAGACATATGCTGGTCGAAGGTCGTATTCTTGGGAATCTGAGACACAGGTTCCTGTCCCAGGATAAGGACATCGTTATCCTATTTCTCGGTAAGGATTGTAATATATAAGAGTTATATATCTTCGTGAGGAAAGCGGGTCTCCTCAACAAATTTTAAACCATATACATGTCAGTATGTATACGTAGTATATATGATTTACAGATATGATTAAATATATATATTTTTAGATATTTCCTATGTGAAAACCCTTTTGATTTTTTTTGTTACCCATTAAATTTTATTACGGCTTCAATAACATATGGGTTATGACGCTAGTTTTAGCTGTCATAAATCAAATCAAATCAATCTCGTTCATCATTGTCAAAAAAAAAAAAATAAATAAATAAATAAGGTCAACATTTAAATAGAATTAGCTTCTCATATTGTCCAACGCATTGTGATACTAGTCATTATACAGTTAGTGGGAGTAAATATAGAACACAATTTTTTTCCATTTTGTCATAGGAATTTGAATATGTCATGCGATAAAAACAGCACTGGTTTTATGCCATTTCTGTATTGTTGCAGAAATCCTCAAACGTCATAACATAAAGTTATTTTACATACAAATATCGATCGGACCAATTTTTATATACATGTGTGTAAATGTATATTGTTTAATATTTATGCGCTATGCATCCATTTTTTTTTATAGCCGTAGTTATACTTCAAAAGGATTTGACATAATTACAGGTAACCTTCCAATTGTTTCTGGATTGAACTCCATGTAATAGATACTTTTCTCTTCGGTTAACTGACTCCTGAAGTTGACGCTGGCCATGTCTCGGAGGGAGGTTGTGGATTTTATGACTGAACGTAAATTAATCCATTTACCTTTTCAGAAATATTCCGCACCTGTCTTCAACATGTGTTAAAAGTTGAAAGATATATAATGCTTAGTGATAAAGCTGTGTTTTATCTTTATTTTATTTTATATTATTCATTTCTTCAGTGAAAGAGGTAAAGTTGACTAGTTAGCAGTGTGCATATAGACTTTCCATTAAGATGATGGACTCTGCAGAGCTAGAAGGTCTGCTGCCACAGAGTAACAAAGTTGTCGATGTCGTTGTTATTTTCAATATTATTTTCTTGTTGCCGATGTGAGTTTGTTTGTATGGTTGTCTGTTCTACTCTTTTCCTTTTGATGTTCATTTTGATGTTTCCTTTGAGAGCGCGTTTGTCACTTTGGCGGTTAATGATAACTGGACTAAGAAAATCCAAAGCAAAGGCGCTAGGGAGTTGCGAGTCTAGTCAGGTCACAGAGACGCCCTCTGGAAAAGGAGCTACTGAATTAATGAACAAAGGCAGCCTAAGGCAGAAGTATACAAAAGGTACCATAGTCAGCACTTTTTGCTATAAGTGAAAATGGAGTAGGCAGAGAAATGTGGACTCCCTGAAGGTCTCTGACTTTGAAAAGCTTGATTGGTAGAAAGGGTGACTCGCCTATTAATAGGATACCGGAAAAGGGCTTCTTAATTCCTTTAGCACTACAGAAACTATCTGAGGATGGCGGTTGTGTGACTGACATAATCAAGATAGGGGGGACGTGCTGGGTCCTGGGAACATCTGAACCCACTCGCAGCATTTGGCATCTACTATATCTCCTTTCCAGACTCTGCTTTTCCTCATCAAAAAAGGAATCAGATTTTGTGGTAATCTTATATATATAAAGCTGACGGTCGGACTATCCATGTATGTGTGTCTGTGTGTATGTTCGCTATAGACGGCGAAACTGCTGGACCAAATTGAACCAAAGTCGGACCATATATGCATGTTTTATATGGGATGGCTTTCTTTCGGGTTCCGTTTGGATCCGAATATCCGGCCCGATATCTTTAATATTAGTCTTAGAGAAAGAAGAAAACGTCACTGGGATACATACGATGAGTAGGATATGTTTCAGTCTTGATATCACAAAAATCCGGATGTACGGCCGGATAGTCTGGCTGATATTAATTGCAGAGCAAAAAGATAAACTCATTATGGTGCTCATACATAATAAGTAGGACAGGTTTCTATCGAGGCATCACACAAATCGGGATATCCTGCCCGGTTCCCCACCGCCAGTCACTGGCTAGTAGATTCTAAGGGACGATTCTGATGTGCATCCATCATGATGGACAACCCAAGAAAAGGCTTAATGATAATAATGAGTTCACAATAACATTAAAAATCAAGTCATTAAAATGAGATGTGGGTTATGCAAGAATCGTGTTAGGTAAACCTTCTATGTCCAACAATGTGATTTGCCCTTCAAAAATATCGTGAATGACAAGACCTTCTCTCAATAACTTTCAGCAAAAGCGTCAGTTGTTAATCTTGTTTATTCCATTACATCAGCCAGCCATTACGATATAATGCATAGACTGTTTTTTCAATAAAATTCCGGATTTCTTCCTCCAACTTCAGTTTTTCCCTCAGAGGCGACCTTGTTTGCAGAGCTTGTATATATAAGGCAAAAGGTCTCCAAGGCACATAGACCTTCTCTTAACCAAGTTACTCTATACCAGACCTACAATGTCATGAAGCCAACCACCAACAAATGCATAAGAAAGCAGGTTCGTGCCTACAATTTGAGACAGATGGCTCTTGACTAGAATATCATGAAATTACTTCTTTAAAGCCATATATTAAATCAATTTTCGAATTACATAATTTACTGTATTTGAGTTCCAGTACAATTGACTGTATTCCCTTATCGAAGGATAACTGTAAAAGTTGTCTGAACGGGTTGTCAGCTTATAGAAAATCACTAAGTCTTAAGCTTTAAGGGCCTCAGTTACGTTTATGAATTGATAAAGGGCAAATTTGTGCAGCCCCAAAATCATTGCTGGAAGACTTATTAAAAATTGTTCTCAATTTAATTCGGCAATGACAGTGGCACGCGAGACTAAAACCAACTCTGAATTTTAAAATGAAAAATTAAATGTTTTCATATTTATTTTATGGGAGTAGAATATCTCTAATATACAAAACATCTTAAGTAGAAGCAACATAAACAAAATAGTATTTGAAGCTCGTGGTTTTCTTTTATATCAGAAAGCAATTTATTTGTTTCCGAGCTGCTTCACTAACGGGTGTAGGTTCTGCCTGAAGATAAGATCCCGTATCGTAGGTGGGCAAAAGACCCAAATTTACGACTGAAAATCCTGACAAATTTAGGTGAAGGTATAAATTAGGAAGGAGGCATGTTTATTGGAATACTCGTTTCTTTCCCAAACACACACAAGCACACACACACATAGTACATACACATATACGTACACACATACACACACACACACACACACAATATATATATATATCCATAAATATATATATAAAATATATATAAATAATATATATATATATATATATATATATATTTTATATATATATATTAATCTATATATATATAGTATAATCTATAATATATAAATATAAATATATAAATATATAATCTAAAATACATATATTATATAAACTATAATATATATTATCTAAATAGAATATATATATATAATATATATTAATATATATATATAGTATATATATATATATATATATATATCTATATATATATATATATATATATATATTAAATATATATATATAATTATAAAAATATATATCTATAGAGGATATATATATATATATATATATATATATATATATATATATATTTCTCTATATATATATATATATATATATATATATATATATATATATAATATATATATTTATATATATATATATATATATATATTTAGATAATCATATATAAATAAATATAAATAAATTAATATAAATAATATAAATATATATATATATATATCTATATAATATATATATATCTATATATATATATATCTAAAAAATATAATATATACATATATATATATAAATATAATATATATATTATATCTATATATATATATATATATAACTATATATATATATATATATAAATATATAAATCTTATTGTATAATTGTTTTGGTATAATACATATTTTTTTCAGGTAATAGCAGCGCCATCTATTGTGTGTTTTTTTGTCAGGTAATCTCAGCGCCATCTATTGCTTGGTTTAAAAGTTGTTTAGAGAGGTGAGTTGGAGTTACATTTATTTCTCTGCGACTATCCTTGTTGGTTTTCCATAAGTGGCTTCAATCTTCGCTTTCATTTCTCGTGATTGCCGCCTGTCACCTACACTACATATTTTGCATAAATATATATATATATATATATATATATATATATATATATATATATATATATATACCTATATATATATATAAATATATATATATATATCTATATATATATATATATATATATATATATATATATATATATATATATATATATATATATATATATATATTATATATATATATATACTATATAATATATATATATATATATATATATATATATATATAGTATATATATATATATATATATATATATATATATACATATATATACATATATATATATATATATATATATATATATATATATATATATATATATATATATATATATATATAATATATATATATATATATATAGTATATATATATATATATAGAATATTATTAGTATAATTGTTTTTGGTATATACATATTTTTGTCAGGTAATAGCAGCGCCATCTATTGTGTGGTTTTTGTCAGGTAATCTCAGCGCCATCTATTGCTTGGTTTAAAAGTTGTTTAGAGAGGTGAGTTGGAGTTCATTTATTTCTCTTCCACTATCCTTGTTGGTTTTCCATAAGTGGCTTCAATCTTCGCTTTCATTTATCTGTGATTGCCGCCTGTCACCTACCACTACATATTTTGCATAAATATAACTAAACAAATAGTATTAATATATGTTATTTAAATTTCTGGTTATAGAATGGTTGAAAATAACTTATGTTGTGAAGTGATTGTGAAGTGATTTTGTTTCGTGATATTTTAGTGGATTGTTCATCTATTGTTGATGGGTTAAAATGTTGACTTAACAATACATAGTCTGATTTTATGAATTTTTCATGGCTCTTACTTTTAAACATTAGGATGATTTCTTATCTGGAGTTACTTATGGCCTAGCCACATTACTCGGGCTAAGTAACTATATAGACTTGTCAACCCCTTTATTGATGAACTTCTGAAGCTTGTGACCTACCAACAGTGCTAACCATCGCTTCAGATCTTCAATAAGAAGTAGTCATATTCAGAAGTTGTCATCTCTTAAAGGACATATGTAAGATCTGTTATAATGTATATATTTCATTTATTCCAAACTTACTTGCCTATGAATTAATTCTGAAATATATATTTTGTACATTTATTTTATTCATGTTTGTGTTTTTCCCTCAGTTTAACTCTTAACATAAATTTAACAGATCATTTCTAGTAAATAGTTGAGAATTTAAAGAACCATCGACAATTTTCAGATGATAAAATGTTTATTCAGTAGTGTCAGTCGGACGGATGTGGTGAACAATGACATTCTTTGAAACGATAGATATATTTAATTTTGAATCCCATGGTAACAAGCGGGTCTTAAAATGTTGACGCATCACTGGGGGTGGCACATGTCGAAGGTCGCTGTCTTAGCAAGACAGGCCACGGCTTTTGTCCGTGCATGAGCGGAAGCATAGATCTGGTGTTGGGTAGATTATTATGAGTGTGATAATGAGTTGTATTTGACGTCTACCCAGGTAGGAGAAGCGCCCTTCTTTAGGGAATGGCCGTATATAGCCTGTATTATTTTGTTTTAAGTGTTAGTAAAGCGTACTTCCCAGGCCCGAGTGTGGCTTTGTCTTATTGTATTTTAAACCTTTATTTCAGAGATGTCCTTCTCCATAAGACTTTTTGATTTTTGACATTTGTTTTCTTTGGTTGATTTATGTGGGGCTCCTTTTCCTTTCCTATTTATTTTTTTAATTTTTTCTTTTCCTTAAAGACACGTCTGGCAGGTCTGGTAACCTGGAAAACCGGGAAGTCTGGAGTTTCCCCTAATGAAGTGGGGTTAATTATAGACAGTTTTATGAGTTTTCTAGTTGCCTATTTCTTTGACTGATGTCTAATTAGTGTAGAGAAAGGGGTAGACGGGTTTGGTTATTTGGGTTTTCTGTTTGAATAACAGCGGTTAATTATTTGGATTTTGAATTTTAACTTATTCAGTTAAACATTTGTTTCTTTGAGAACTTGACTTATTCAGTCAACCATTTTGTTCATTGAGAATTTGTTTTTAGTTAATAGTTTTATTTATCTATTATTTTTTGTAGTTCAAGAGTCTGATTTAGCTACCTGAGGTAATTGTGATATGTGAGTTAGTTGCATGAGAGAGAGAGAGAGAGAGAGAGAGAGAGAGAGAGAGAGAGACCTTACCTTACCTTACAGACCTTACACTTCGTTCAGGTTGCCCCAGGTCCCTCAGTGTGAGGCGCCTCTAATGTCTACCAGAGAGTTGCTAGTACATCTTCCGGTATATTTTGCATCTTCCAATCTTGGATGGTCTGGGATGCAGTTTAGATATTTGTCGAGCTTATTCTTAAACACATCTACGCTCACTCCTGATATATTCCTCAGATGAGCTGGCAACGCATTGAATAGACGCTGCATTGTCGATGCTGGTGCGTAGTGGATTAATGTTCTGTGTGCTTTCCTTATTTTTCCTGGTATAGTTTTGGGCACTATTAATCTACCTCTGCTTGCTCTTTCTGATATTTTTAGTTCCATGATATTTTCTGTGATTCCTTCTTTCTGTTTCCATGCCTGAATTATCATGTAGCGTTCTCTTCTCCTTTCTAGACTATATAATTTTAAGGAGAGAGAGGTCGGCGGATAGTGCCTTGCTCTGGTCCAGTTACCAAAAATACTGTCCTAAAAGGGGTAAGTCAATGTCCCTTTAGGCCATTGAGTGAGAAGCACTTGATCTAGAATTCTAAAGAATTCGCTGGCTAACGTGAATCAATCTTTCCTGTATACTACAATGAACGTCTATAAAAGATGAAACTCTTTACTAACTCCTTTTTTGGAGAATTCAAGAATGTTTGTATCGATGAAATTTTACTAGAACATTATCTTTAAGTTATCCATGTTATTAACATTTATTACAGAAAAGGCGAATTCGTTTTGGAGGCTGTTACCACTTATAGTGAAACAATGAAACAAAGCCTTTCAATACTTACTCCGTTAATTATACAGATTTTAGTGAAAAATGTTTGCAAACTATCCAGCACGATGAGGTAAGTCTAAACAATAAATTCAAACAGTCATAAAATGCTAAGCGAGAAGCAATAAAAAAAAAAAAAATGAAATTTGATCGAATTATGCAACTACTTGTGGTTGCTTCATTTCCACATGCAATTAGAAAATATTACCAGAAGCATTGTCATGTCAAACTATAAAAGCCTAGTGGCCGACAGTAAAATTACAAAGAATACTCTGTTCACCCGGAGGCCTCTGTATGTCAAAGGACAAGGACGCCTCGGCATACTCTCCAGATAATATGCTGAAATAGCTATTAAGAAATAAACAAGGTCTCTTAAATGATCAAATTGTCCTTCACCAAACTGGGTTACTCCTTTCACGAATTTTTTTTCTTCGTCAATTGCCTTGCTGCCATAATCCGTGTTTTTAATCTATTCCTTTCGAAGTGGAAGTTATATGTGGATGATATCTTTGACTGATTAAACGTCCAAATTGGTACCTAGTGATGGAACTTATTTGGGCTTG
Organism: Macrobrachium nipponense; assembly: GCF_015104395.2. Taxonomy (NCBI): domain Eukaryota; kingdom Metazoa; phylum Arthropoda; class Malacostraca; order Decapoda; family Palaemonidae; genus Macrobrachium; species Macrobrachium nipponense. The sequence goes on from NC_061092.1 coordinate 55,756,329, forward strand.
AATGACTTAACTTAAAACTTACATCTTTGGAAATGATTCTGCGTTGAGAGTACCTGTTTATAGAAAGGTCGTTCATTAAAATAGCTGTTTAACTGTTTCGGAGCAAACTCAGTGCTAGGAACTTTATCTCCTTTAAAATAAACTAATGCCGGCGCCACACTATGAAGTGTCGCCGCTGCGGCGGAACCGTATCCGGGACCCCCGCATTGCCTGCATCCTGTAACACATAAGCAGCGAAGTCGCTCAGTCTGTTCCCAACAGCCAGCGTAGATTGGTTGACTAAAATGTTATCCAATTATTATTATATGTATTACACATACGTACATAATAAATTTTGTTGCGTTTATAGGAAATAACAAACATATCTTATCTTCTATTTCTGGTTTCTTTCTACTAATTCAATCGATGCTTTCTCTCTTGAGTTCTCATCACAATATTCTTTATCACTCTTTTCTCAATGGATAAATCAATGTCAAGCATCGTAATAATAGTAAATGCAAGTGGTTCAGGGGAGCACCGGATGCGGCGTAGCCGTCAGGTATGACCACGTGCATAGAACTGTGTGTGTTTTCCCACGACAATCGGCCGGATGCGGCTTTGCGGCGGTCCGGGGCTGCCGCAGCATGCTGTGGCACAGTGCGGCGAAAACGGCAGCGCCGCCCAGCATGACATCTCTCATTGGTTTGCATGTTCTATCGCTATGTGCGGCGCCGCATAAGGTTTCGCCGCAGCGGCGACGCCGCATAGTGTGACACCGGCCTTAGGGTTACTTTGGATGGATAAAAAAAAAATTGTCCAAATTCTTCATGAACAAAGTTCTTTCCAAAAAATAAACTTGTATTTCATAATGATGAAGAAAAAACTTGGAAGAAAGAAAACCTTCAACTAATACCAGTATCTAAAATGAAAGCCTTGCTCTTGAGACATAAATTTAGTCTTGTAAAAATTGCAATATGTCTAACGTTGGTGGAATAGCAAAGGATCTGGATGTTAGTTTAGGGGAATACCGAAGAACAAAAGAAGGAAGGAGCATAATTATCACGCTTAGTTGGCATGAAGAACTGCGGATGGAATTCCAACACTAAAAACAATGCAATTGCAGTATCACAAACATATTTCTTGAAAACATTTGTCACAGACCTCTCTAAAAACAATGTTATCAGTGAAAGCAGTGTCAATGGAGAAGAAGCGTCAAACAGGATTGTCCAGAAGTAGAAAAAAAAAGTTCTTTTAAGAACCGACTCCTTACAGTAGTCGAGAAGCAGACATCACTAAACAATTCTTTTGAACTTTAATAGTGGGATTATTGTATTCCAGAAGTCTTTGAATAAACAGGGTAACAATACAGAAGAATCATCAAAATATGAGTTTTATAGTGCTCATTAAGGAGAGGCCATAAAAAGCAATTTCTTGTCATTATTATTCATAATATTTTGTATTAGCATGTTCAAATTGTGCTTTCCGTTTGTGTATAAGGATATTATCATAAAACTATGAATGACACTCAGGTGGTAACTTCTTAGCGATGCCATCTTTTTCTTCCCCACCGTTATCCCTACATTAAGGGGTCGGTTGCCTGATGCGCCTTTTCCACTGCCTTCTCTCAAAGGCATCATCCTCCACTAAACCTCATCTCTCTATATCTTCCTTTACTTTAACTTGCCATCTAATTCTCTGTCTCCCTCTTGATCATCTTCCCCTAACAGGTTCCTCCGAAGCCCTCTTCACTCGCTCCTCAACTATCCTCAGCACATGCCCATACCATCTCAATCTTGACTCTGTTATCACCTCTGTAATCTTTGCTAAGTCTGCCCTTCTTATTTCATCATTTTCCAATCTCTCAAGCAGCGATGTTCCCATAATAACCTCAGCATTCTCTTCTCTGTTCTCTCAAGCTTTACTTCCTCTTTTCTTCAGAGAACCCATGTTTCTGCTTACCCTGTGGTAGAGGTGTAAGAATACTACCACTATAGGTTCCGCGGGTCGTAAAAGGCAACTAAAAGAACAGCTGCTGCCTTGTAGTCTTACTTTTTAGTCAAAGGCTAGACCCACTGCCAATAACTGTGGTTGATGACAGGAAGGTCATGCGGTCGTAATAACCACTTTGCCAAGCAATAAATCATGCATGGTGTTTTAAGAAACTTCTTATTGATGACATATACATCATCAAATCATTAACCTACGTAAAATAGAATTATGTTGCTAAATCAATTGAACATGTTTATGTATGTGAGTGTGTGTGTGTTTGTGCACAAGCCTTTGTTTTTGTGATAGAGAAAGCGATCGTCACTTTCAATACCAAAATCCTTTTAGTTATTCAGCTAAAATAAAATAAAAAATAAAAGTTTTAAATATAAGGTTTGTGGAGAGAGAGAGAGAGAGAGAGAGAGAGAGAGAGAGAGAGAGAGAGAGAGAGAGAGAAGAGTAATTTGAAACCCACTGGTTATTCGCTGGAAAAGATTTATCGAAGTATTTGGTCTTTCAGACCATAGAAAGAAATATTCAACAAGACCCCTTACCATTCTCGGTCCGGAGTTCGCAAACTTTATTACAGGTTAAAGGAATTGGGTTAATTCAGCCAAGTCATTGTCCGCTGTCACATTACTTCCACCAGTCTCCTCCTATTCCCCACCACCCACCCGCCATTTCATCTTGGAGCTTCCCCTTCCTCTTTTTCACCATGAGTCATCCTCTCATCTTGGTATTATTTTATCTTCTCCCGTATATCTCCTTCTTCATTCATTTTATTTTTCTTTCCTTCCCGCTCATCCATCACCTACTAATCCTTTCTCGTTTACGACAGCAATATAAAATTTGTGCTTTTATTTCGGGTGTCCATTGTCAATTTAAATTTCTTGAGGCATACTTGATTCCTTGAGAACATTAAAAGAACATTAACATTTTAAAATTACCCTATGATGAAAGGTTTTTAGGTATTCCTAGAATTTTAAAGCTTTTTAACATAAATGTTGTTTTCAGTAATATTGATGTCAAGAGTTTAGCAATAAAAAATTCTCCTAAAGATCTTCCAGGCTGCATATATGAAATTCCTTGCAAATAGTGTGATAAAGTGTATAACGGACAGACCGGTAAATCTCTTTTCACAAACGTCTCAAAACAAACGCCAAACATTGTGTGAGATGTGGGCAAATATCGTTATTTGCATTATTCCTAATATGAGCGATTTAGATTCATCCTATTAACTGGAGTCAAGGGTAGGCTCCACTTGGAGGGGTGCGATCGTAAGAGATCGTAAAAATATTTGCCAAAAATACACTAATCAAGACAGGCTAATGAATTTATCAGGCATTATTTGCACTATAATAACGCATATTCTCTGTGAGTTTTATCATCCTACAGGGAAAATAAATGATTTTATGAAAAAAAATGTGAAATTCAGGGCCCCTAGTATTGAAGGTTATTTGATGATCGGTGAGAAACTACAGTCTTGAATAGAAATTCGGTCTGACAGAATGTTTGTATATCCCCTAGAACAGCACATAAAGTATTATCAAATAGAACAGTAAGTAAGCACGTAATAACAAAAAAAAGAGCAACAAATTCAGGCAAGTTCAGCGAAAGCCCCGCCGAAAAAAAAATAAGGCTATAGTTAGGAAGAAATATCATAAAAAATTCAAACCTCGATTTAGGGACAAAACCTTCTGAGAGATTGTAGTTATTATGTCACTTGCTAGCCTAAAAACATCTAAAAAATTATATTATGTAGGACAGAATCAAAGAAAAACCCCCCATCCCCCCACCCCCTTCCCGAAAAAACCAAACCAGAAAAAAATGAAAACGCGAAAAAGCGAAAAAGCGATTTTTTCTGAGGACAAGAAACTTGAAAAATTTGTTTAGACACCCCTAAAATGGTTTTCTGAGATGAAAACTACTCGTAGAAAACGTAGAAAAGACATTGACCAATTTAGAGGGATACTATACTATTTTTTTTATATTTGCGATTTCCATATTTATCGGCTGCGCTTTCGCTTCAGTTGTTGCTCTCTTTTTTTTTGTTGTTACGTGCTTATTTACTGTCATATTTTGATAATAATTTATGTGCATGTTCCAATGGGATATACCAACATTCTGTCAGACCGAATTTCTATTCAAGACTGTAGTTTTTCACCGATCACCAAATGACCTTCAGTACATTTTTTTTCTTAAAATAATTTTTTTTTCTTAAAATCATTTATTTTCTCTGTAGGATGATAAAAAACTCACAGAGAATATGCGTTATTATAGTGCTAATAATGCCTGATAAATCATTAGCCTGTCTTGATTAGTGTATTTTTGGCAAATATTTTTTACGATCGGCACCCCTCCAAAGTGGAGCCTACCCTCAAGCAAGAGCCTTAATCCCATGTAATGACACAGTTAAAAGGAATATCATTGAATCTTCGTTTCATCAAGTCAAATAATGGGAATGTTCTAAATTTAAGGCTTGGTTTATTTAAACTTGATGCCTTCATAATGAAAAAAAGTTGTAGATAAATATAAGCAAAAAATTATACATTCAGTTTTTTTTTTTTTTTGGTTAAATCTCTGTTTTGGTTTGTGACCGTGTGATATTCGATAATCCTGGATTATCTCTTTAACTTTTACCCTTTTGTTTTGACAATTAACCAACTGGTATTTTTGATCTGTTGTTTACCTGATAACTTTCTCTCCAATTGTATTTCATTCGTTCCTTGACAATGTCTTAATAAAGACGAAGCACTTGGATTTCTGACTATCATTTTCCTGTGGTATTCGCTTATCTAATGAAGTCACGTGCATCTACTGTGATTTTTTTAGAATTAATATATGTGAATATATATATATATATATATATATATATATATATATATATATATAATATATATATATATAATATATAATATAACATAATATATATATGATATATATATTATATATATATATATATATATATATATATATATATATATATATATATATATATATATATATATATATATATATATATATATATATATGCATGTAGGTCTATTCCACTCTTTTCACTAATGGTGGTTACTTCTTTTAATACTGGCCGAAGTAAACTGCTACCTTTTGTCTCCTTTCTGGTCAGTTTTGGTTCCTGTGATTTGTTAAATTTACCTTTCATGTCTCGCATTTTTTTTTCTAATTTGCGTTTCTTTACTTAGCTTTATCCGAGGTGGACTATTAAAGATCTGGAAGTCTATTTCTCTAATTGTTTTAATCATGTGAGGCGCAGGTGAAGTCTGATATAATTTGTTTCCTTCAACAGTCTCAGGAAGTAGTCAGAAGCCTTTTTTCCAGAAGTTTTAGGAAGGTGAGCGTTCGACCTTTACTTTTTCTGTCTGACGTTAGTAACCTAGATGTTGGGAAGCTAGTTTTAGTAACCATAAATCGATCATGACGTCAGCAGTAAATGAAGAGTGACTGTACAGAACCTGTTAGTGGAAAAATGACAGAGAGGTATGCAATATGCAATTTATTTTTTAAAGGTCTTTTGATCTATAAATGTATGTGAATTTATGTACTTTATTGTGCATCATATCATTCCTTTTACCATATGGTTGTTCATCTTTTCTTTTATCTTCTTTTTCGGACAAGATCCTTCTTTGTTGTAAGGGTTCACTTTGGGAATAAAAAGAGGTATTCAGGAGAAAAATCTGCTTTTATGAACCTACAAGCAAAACATATAGTAAAAGTAACACAGTACAACTGTATTTTCAACATTCAGTCTATTTAAGGATTCGCCACTTGCAATAAAAAAAGCTACCAATTATGATCGACAAATTCTTAGGTAATCGAACTTAAAAGTTATTGAAATTACCTTTTATTTCACAAAAGTTACATATAAAGAGCAAATAAAATTAAATGTATACGAAAAAATGCGAATTAATGCGCTCTCTCTTGCTATAATCCTTTACGGTTCCAAATAAAAGAAAATATAATAAACACACTATTAAGCATTCGCTTGTACACGCAGAGACAAACACTAGCACAAACTCAAACTTAGATAAAGGCACATACACACACATACGTATATTGGCAATAATCAATTATCCCCGACGAAGGGAAAGATTCCACTAATGAACAACAGTTGTTGACCCACCACAGGGAAATTAAATAAATGATGGGGAAATATGATCTTCATGGTTAAGTCAATAGAATAGTGCGAATGTTTGTCGACAGTTTGTAAACTGAACGACAGAAAAACAATGCATAGAGAAAGAGAGAGAGAGAGAGAGAGAGAGAGAGAGAGGAGAGAGTGAGAGGGCGGGGTTTCCCTGCTGTCTGACTTTGTTTGCAATTATGCTTTGATGATGCCCTCCCCCGTCCCCGCCTCTCTCTCTCTCTCTCTCTCTCTCTCTCTCTCTCTCTCTCTCTCTCTGTCTGTCACACACACACACACACACACATTGCACCTAGCTGCGATCACCACAACTCGATTGTCTGCCAGGTACTTGATTCTTATTTCTTTATTTTTTTTCGGAAATCCCACCCAAGACCTGTCGCTTGTTAAATTAAATCGATCAGAGGGATATACAGACAGACAGACAGACAGACAGGCAGTCAGACACAGAGGTGGCTGTTAAAAAAATGTCCTTTTCTTCTATTCCTATTTCCTACCAATTGCCGATTAAATGATGATTCTTGATATGGCAGTAAGGTAATTAGGATGCGTCTTGTTAAAAAAATGGTTATAAGGTTATCACGTGATTGCAAAACTCGTTTTACAAGGGACTGCCCATGTTTAGTCTTGACTTAGAGGCCTAAAAGACACTGAAGAGTACAACAAAACACTTTTCATTTTAAGTAATTATGGAAATGCAAAAGCGAACTTTCTTTATTTCCATAATTCCACTTGAATCACATATAGAATATAGAACCTTCATTGTTAGCCAAAGTTTTTATTTAACTTTTTGTTTTGTTTTGCAAAAAATGACGTAATCGAACTCGGATACAGAACGAAAGAACAGTACATTTACAATACCGGTTTGGTCTAATTTAATATCGAAAAAGCCATCCAGTTCGAACGGAGGTATTTGTATTGTTATGTAACATCACTGCGAACCATTTGTCGAATTAATTGGTCTGCAAAAGAGGAGCCAACAACCGGGCGATGAGGATGATGTGATGTATTTATAGATTATATTTAATATAGTAAGGGAGTTTCAGCCTCGCCGCATGCTGTGACTTATTCGCTTACTCTCATAAGTGACTCTTTGCTACTATCATAGATTCCCAAAATGTCGATAGTCTAGTCTCTCTCTTTTATTTATTTTTGAAGCCAGGCAGTAGACACGACTCTCGGCCCTTCCTCTTTATCCGGGCTTGGGAGAAGCATGAGTTGGTTACAGCATCACAAGAGTAGAGTCGAAATGACGTCCCCTGAGTTGACGTGTGAGTAGTATTACCTCTACTTGGCCGGAAAGCTGATGCCAGCCAAGCTTTCATTAATTAATATAGGCTGTTCTGATGCCAGAGTCCATAAATGCTCAGGGATGCTGAAGCGCGCTGGAAAAAATGTCCCATTCATTGAATAACCTTGCATATCTAACGGGTAGAATGAGATCTCACTTCAGTATTGAGTGGATGAAATTATGAATAAGAATTGTCTGGGTGGTAAGTGTTTACATATATATATATATATATATATATATATATATATATATATATATATATATATATAATAATATATTATATATATATAAAATGTACATATATATTATATTATATATAATAAATATATATAATTTATATATATATATTATATTTATGTAAACACTTACCACCTATAAATATATATATATATATATATATTATATATTATATATATATTATATATATATATTAATATATATATTAATAATTGTAAACATTACCACCTATATATAGATATATATATATATTTATATATATAATTGACCACCTATATATATTATATATATATATAATATATTATTATATATATATATTTTTTTTTTTTTTTTTTTTTTTTTTATATTATATTATATATATATTATATTTAAACATACACCTTCCACCCCTATATATATATATATATATATATATATATATATATATTATTATATATAAATATATTTATATATATAAGTCATATCACATTTCCGTGATTCATATACATATGTCGAGCTACAATGACCTTTAATATCTAATTCGCTCTACCTCGGAATTAATATATTTTCATATATGCTTAACCGAAGGGGAATTTTTTCTCGATAATAGAATTGCCTGGACCCGGGCGCGAACCCATGGAGCCTTTCAAATCCAGGAACGTCAGTGAAGCTTTGACCTACTACAACACCGCAAATTGTAAATTCTGCTCCTAAGCCTGCACCTATACATGCAATATCTATGCATACAATGAAACGCGTAAAAATGTATTATATGTATTTTACGTTTCATACAACAACAAAAAAAGCTTGCAAAAAGTTATCAACTCAAATCGTATATCGCGTTACGCCCAATACTGAGAGATATAGTAATTCAAACTAATGGTCATAGATTCAATCCTATAGAGAAAGGAGATATATGATGTGGCAGTCTAAATGTGAAAGCATACACCAAAATTGGGACAAGTAAATTTAAATCCCTGTACCCAATTATGAGACAGATTTAGTCATATGAAGTGGGTATGTGTTATCTTCAAAATAATCTGAAGAAAACAACAAATTAAACATACCCAAATATAAAAAGAAGAAAAAAATAATTGGAATTTGAGTAGATAAAAAACTAATTTTCCTGGAAATGTTATATGAAAAGTATTTGTTAACAAATAGAAGATAATCATACTAGATGAATTATATTATGAAACTACAGACAATCAATAAAAAAAATGATTATAACTGGATACGAATTAGGACTATCGCTTGAAAAAATATCCTTTATTTATAATTTTATTTTGCTTTTTTTGAAAATTAAATGCGATAAAACTGTAGACTGAAGACTAATACATCAAATTTTGTCTCTTGCTAATATTTATGTGCACCAGTGATGTCAAAACTATTTGTTCTAAAAAAAGTTCATAAGCCATATACATCTTCAGGGGGGAATTAATGACTGTAAATCCAGCTGAGAAATCAAGGCACCACTTCATTTGTGTTGGGCAAAATATTCAACGGCAGAAAAATGTAAGTTTGAAAGAAATGACATCATGACTGGCACACGGCTTTTCTTTAAATTTGTTTTTAGTAATGAGGATCTAGTGATGATTAATTCAAGGGAACTTTAAAACAAAAGAAAGTTACGCAATTATTTCACGAGTGACGGTACTCAAGGAGAGCGCAGGAAAAGAAAAGACCGAAGCCATTTATCAGCTAGCATCAATATACTATTGTGAAATGACTAAATAATATAAACCAAGATTTTCCCATATACTGAAAATGGAACTATAGTTACTATAAATGAAGATACAACGGGACTAAAGCATTCTGCCGAATTAATGACAGTTGCAAAGGAGAACTTTTAGATCTAATGCATAAATACATAAATGATATGACGATTTGTAGGTCGATGAAGTGGTTGATGTTGTGGTTTTGCTTTGCACATCAATTTCATTCTGGATCCAGCAGTTAAGGACGAAGGTGGCGGTGACAGTTATCCTTATTTCCTCTAAGGCCACCTCCCCATTCTTCACACGAGAAAGGAAGTACTTGTATAATTGCAGTACGTTTTCATGATCAACATATGGGTTAAAAAAAGGGAATATTTTATGACCGTAACAGTCGACTGAACATCTGAGGACATGAAACGACCCCAACCTATCAGCAGAGAGAGAGACATGAATGTTTCATCTCTTTAGGAGGTTATTCGTATTCAATGTGTCCCGTCAGGAGTACAGCAACATAACTATATCGTCTTATCGTTGGTATATCAAACAAGTGGATATTAAATCATCGTCAGTATTAATTCTAAGCGAGAAGAGGAAACATAATATGATATTTAGAAGTTGAACATGAGAGAGAGAGAGAGAGAGAAGAGAGAGAGAGTGGAGAAGAGTTGTCGTGGTGGAAGGTTAATAATAAACTGAAAAAGACGAAAGGACCGAAAAGAGAAAACAGAAGCACCAAATGTCTTTGAATAAAGCGAGGAATGAAGGACACTGCTTTAGAATGAAGGATTTGAAAATTTTTCTGTGGCAGAGAAGCCAAACTATTTATGCTAAAACCAAACCTTGAAAATGTATAAAACCTCAGTAAATGATTTAAAATGACTTTATCTGTCTGTCTGTATGTCAGTCAGTCAGTCTGTTTCCGAATACCAAAAGCCATCAGGCAACTCAGGGATATCCAGAGTCGAGCCTTTCAAAAGAAGGGCGGCATTTTCGTTTCCGGAGGAGATATTTCTAGAAGAAAGGCGCAGAACATTTTGTTCCTGTTTTTGCATATGTTTACATGATATGAATTTTTATGAAACGAGGGAAATGGAGAGGCAGCCAGGAATCTTCATCACGCGCACGCATTTACGAACGTATTCATCTACATAAACGCACATACAGACCTATGATTAAATCCACACACACACACACACACGGGGTCTTCCTCTTAGGACTTATGAGCCGAAAACGAATCTCGGGACACCAAATGTTACGGAGTTAGAAATCGACTCCATAACAAATGGAAGGCCCCAGGCTCTTTACTTCGGACAATCCAGGAGTTGGAGTGAGCATCTTCCTTTGGATGACTAAGGAATATTTGCTTCGTGTTTTGAAAGACTGTAAAATTTTATGTAATATTTATGACAATTTCAGTAACTGTAACTGTTCGTGTGTCTCATGTTCAATTTACAACCTTTCTTTCAGACCAGACATTATAATATACGAAAAAGCGTTTTAAAGGCTTTTTAAGAACTAAATATATATCCATATCGATAATCACGTCCTTTCGAGGATTCTTGAAGCATCGATGACGTCATCATGTTGCTAGAGAGAGACTTGAAATGACTCCGGAACTCCGGGAGAAATTTCTTTCTCATTCATCCCATTTTCCTTAAGACGGTGGGTTGAAGTGGTCTTTAGATATTCATTTAAAAATCAATTGTGGGTGTTTTAATGGAATGTTAAGTTTTATTTGAAGCATAAATAATACCTCTTTCTAATACAAGTAGGGAAAATATAATTGTTAAACAGTTTCTTATAAATTAGCATAATTATCTCTTATCTGAGTTGTTCAAAAGTATTGCCCAAATCAGCACTCGTGTAAGAGCTGAGTTTCTTAAGAATATTTTTAATGATTATAATTTTAATTATGATGGTTAATTATATTATACATTATTTTGAAAGTGCCCAAAACCATAGGCATTAAGGAGCAAATCATTCAATCATTATAAAGTAAACCTTATTCAAGGGATTCTCACCCTGTAACGTCTACCCTGTCCAATGATGGGTGGGCCACGAGGTTGTCTTTGGGTGGATCACGGAAACTCCCTTTTTCCCGTCTTTATCTTTTCTCACAACAAATCACTTTATGTCGCAAACACAATTTGTGGGATATTCCTCTAATGTATGCATTAACCCAATAACCGTTTGCTATGGGAAGCAGCTCTGGTGTCCCCAGCTGTCAGGTAAGAGTGCGGGCAGCAAATATTTATGCTACCTAAACTGTCACACACACACACACACACACACTCAAAAATGGCAACTGCCTTCCTGGGCCTGCTGTCTTTTGAGTGCAGGGGGGCTACATTAGCTTATTTTCAGTTTCTGTATCTTATTCATATTCTTAAACTCATACAAGTACATTAACATACATATGGCCATATTTATATGTCTGCTCTTTCCAGCCATGATAATAATAATAATTATTTATCCCTTGGTTATAGGATTATCAGCGTGGTGCCATTGGAAAACAACATTCTCTTAGAACAGACACACGTGGATTTTTTCGTGAAGGGAAGTTTATTCGCTGTACAGGGTGTTTCGAAATTACAACCCCCCCCCCCCCCCCCCTTTCTTTACAGCATAAACTAAAATTGATATGGAGAAAAACAAAAGTAATTCAGAACAGGTATTTATTTAAGTTTTTCTCTGAGTATTTAATAATTTGTGTGGCTTCCATCTGCTTGTACCACAACCTGCATTCTTGAGTGGTATGATTTCAGCAAACCGGAAACAAGCTGAGACTCAAACTCCATTTCCCTGAGCCCATCGGTCACCTCTCTTCGCAGGTCGTGGAGGCTTGGGTATACTATCATAGTTCACTGTGCACGCTTCAACACGATCCTTTAAGATACTCTCTATCATTCTGCTCTACCTTCTTTTGCTCCCTATGTGTTCAGGTGCTACATACTGGCTTTAATTTCACTGTAAATTTAGCTAAGTAATGAAGTATAGTAGTATTGCTATGGTTTAGATTATCCCTCCCTTATGACTGAAAAAAAAAACTGGAAACATTTGGAGATTTGTTAGTAAACTGCGGGCGCTACCTGTGCATTAGTACTTGGAAAAAATTAGATTTTACATAAAAGGTAACATTTATCCCTCTTTTTTTATGTGTATCATCCACTGAAAGTTACGTCCATTTACTTCTTTTGTTAAGGCTGATTTCGCTATTTAAATACTACCTTTTTTATTTTAGTATTTTGTACCCATTGTGGGGCAGGGTTCCAGGAAAGGACATGTACTTGAATATTACACTTTTTGGAAACTACGATATTTTGGGTTTTTTTCATTAAAAAAGATGAATGAATAAAAATAAAACAAAGTTCCCTATGATTATTAGGAATTTCATGCCTACTCCATAAGCGAATATTTTGTTGTGATCCATATTAACTAATGTCTTCGCATGAGTATAGGCTTTTCATTATCAAAACTTTCCAGAAACGAGTTGTAGGATTCCTTACTCCCAACTGGAAGTCAAATGAAAACGACAGGAGAGCTCAGGCGCCGGAGTTTCCTTGATGCGGCTGAAGTATAATTGCTGCAGTGCAGTTTCGACCCTCGGTAACGCGAGAGTCATGCAGTCATGCACGAATTAATATTTAGCGAATGAATGAATCAGGGAACTGATTCTCTCCCCCCAGGGCTGGTTTTAAGTCTGTTTGACCAATTGGATCAAACAGGACCCGACGCCAGAGTATAGTAACAGAGATATTTCACTTGGAAAATAATGTTCATATTAGACAAGAAGAACTCGTCCCAATTTCCACATTTTTCTAATTGGGCCTCGCTATTCATAGAACCGGCCGTGCGGGAGTCAGATTCCCCTCCCCCGCCCCCTCCTCTCTCTCTCTTGTTGCAACAACATCAAGGGCACATTGGCAACAATGAGAGACTGAAAGTAGCGCATGTTTAATTCAATGGGTCAAGAAGGTTACCAGAATGATCTCACCAAAGGAAATTTCAGTGTAATCAATCAGCCCTTTGTTGGGACTGATGAGGATCCAGTTCCTCAGTAGAATGACTGACTGATGACTGATGTCATTGGGTCATCCAGTGAACTCTTCCCATTGATACTTATTCTTTAGATGTTGATTCGCGAGTATAGAGTCAATATCCTGGAACACCAGCATGTCATCATTTGATTTAGAGGTATTCACTTTCTTTCATTTATTGTGGATCGCTAAACCACGACCGCCCGATAATTAACTGGGTGCCCGAATGCATTTCCTCGTGCAGTCATACCAAGGCATCAAAATTCCGTCAGAGCCAAGGTGCTAAAAGAAAAAAAAAAAAAAAAAAAAAAAAAACGATTCCGCCATTTGCGCTTTGAAGTTCAATTTTAATTTTTCTCATCCAGTGACGCGGAAACTTCTTTTCGTGTGTTTAAAATTTAAGTAACGGGAGAAGAGACGGGATGGAAAAGAGAAACAAGAGGTAAGGAAGAAAAATTCTCTCAGCATGTTTGCGTTACTTTTGTAATTGCGATGTCATGGGTGCAAAAAATAAATAAATAAATAAATAAATAAATAAAAGGAGATACGTGGAAGTGTTCTCGCCTGAGTCTCTCAACGGATTTGGAATGGCTTCCTCTCTCCTCT
>NC_061092.1:55775323-55822823 GCF_015104395.2 Macrobrachium nipponense
ATAATAATAATAATATGAAGGTAGGAGACCCTCTCTCAAACATGTTTTGTTAAAGATGATGGCAGCATCAGTGGAATTGATTTTATATATGGTCTTTTCAATTCTTCTTATTATTCTCTTCTCATCAGGGCTGATATTTGCTAATAGCTGGCCGATGTTCATATCTCGGTGAAAGAAATGTTTTCTAAAAAATAATAATTTATGATATGATAACAAAAGTGGTTAACAAATCTTAGTCTAAGGGCGTAACGGAATTCCAACGTTTCCAACCGTATCATCGGTTCATTTTCAAGGAAAGGTGAGCTTGAACTGATTGAAATGGGTTGTTTGTTGTTTAGGATTAAGCTGGCTTAATGCCAGCACGGCTCTTGCTCATAGAGCAGCCCGTAGGTCATTTGAATTTTTTTTGGATGTGGAAAGGTGATTTTTAAGGATATGAGGTGAGCCTTTATTTATGATTCTATGGGTTATGCACGTGAAAATGGTATGATTTGAAAAGGAAAGGAAAGGTGAACAGGCAAGGTTACAAACCCCTTTAAACCCTAGGGTACCCATTAGTAGGAGATAAAGATCGATAGTAGCGAGTCCTGGCGAGTCAGAGATAGCCAGTAAGGAAAACGAAAAATTTATAGTCGTAGGAAACGGAAAAAAAAAAGCACATTAATCTATGGAGTTCAAGTACCATATTTCACTTAACGACAATAGAATAAACAGCGCCGATCGTTAGTGATAGAGATTCGGCTGAGAGAAAAACGAAATATTATAAGTTCTAGAGAAAGCAAAACAAAAGTAAACAACAGCTTAAGCGGTAGTTAGAGTGACAGTTGAAATATTCGGTCGTTAGACGTGAGGCGGCGAAAAACGGAGGGGAAAGGAGGATTGTTAGTAAAAGAAAAAGCAGTTAATGCTATAAACAGCACTTTTCTCGAAGGAGGTCATCTGGAACTGATCTCTAGGTCCAACAGAACGTGGACGAGCTCAGAGAACAGTTGATGATCGTTCTATTGCAGAATGGGTTATTGCCTTCGAGGAGTTCTGAATCGAAATTCAGATTGGAGGAAATCATCTGGGAGGGAGATCTCAAAGTGAGGGCTTCTTCTGGAAGATCTCTGTAAACAGTCGTCGTTGTAGTAATGGTTGTCGAGTAGAACTCTGTGAATGAAGATTTTGAATTCGTCGTAGGTCATCAGGAGCTTGTGAATTCCTTGTTCTCCTACGAACCGGAATTCACTTCCAGAGGCGACTGATCTGAGTTTCGGTTTGCAGGTCTGGATTCCCATGTCTTGCTTAACTGGGAACTCCTCTGTTTGTGTTCCAGCTTCGGCATACAAAGCGGGAGCTTCTGTAATTGTCTCGACTGCATATCTTCAACTGGTTGTTCTGGTTGTTCTGTCTGAGTTCCTGCTTCAACACGAGCAGGAGTCGACGTCGTCGGCGATGCGAAGGCTGGGGAATAACCTGAGGGGTTGGGGGATTGACTGAGGGGTTGAGGGAATATCCTTAGGGCGTGGGGGGTTGGAAGGGGTTTGGGAATTGGAGGTTGGAGGGAAGGAAAGGATGAGGGGTTTGGGATATAATGACGAGGTTTGGGGTGTTCTGCAGGGGAAGGTTGAGGAGCTTGTGACGGAGGTGGTCGGTTAGTTCTTGGATGATACGTGGTTGACATGGTGGTCGTCTTGAGGGCGATGGTTGTCGTTCTCGAGGTCTTGCTGGCGGTGGGGAAATGCCCTTCATCCTCCAGATTTTTTCCAGTCTGACAGGGCACCCCTTGAACCATGCATGATGAGACTGATGGCAGTTTGGGCATCGGGCAACAGTGTGGCGTTTTGCCTTGAATTTGTTGAGGCAAACGTCGGTCTCATGCTTCTGGCTGCAGATTCCACAGACATGCTGAGCCGTGCACTCTCTCCTGTGATGCCCAAACCTCTGGCACTTGAAACACCTGAGAGGTTCGGGGATAAAGGCTTCGGTTTCTTATAGTTTCCGAGGATCCCAAGGCTGATGAAGTCTGGAATTTTGCCTCTAAACGTAGCTTCGACTTTTTGGGTTTCTTCTTCAGTTCCATCTCTGTTCTCACTTTGCAAACGTGAAGCAGTCAATACGCCTGGAACTTCGAGAATCCGTTCGATAGTCACATATTTCGGGACTTTGCAACATCATTGCTTTCGTTGTCTTATCAGCTGGGTCCAATAGGAGGCATAAAGGGATCGTTTTTTCAGGAGGTCCCTGCTGACTGTTTGTCCTTCGGGGTAATAATAAATTCCCCTTTCAGGTTCGGTCGGGCTTGAAGTTGTGCATTGGGGTATTTTTTTTTCCAGTGCTAGGACGGCCGCATACGAGTTGGTGTTCTTGGGATGTTGCCTTGAATCTAGGAAGTGCCTGAGTCGTCATGGTAGGTGCTGGAGGCGTCGAAGTATAGGAAGGTCGATGACGGTATTGAGGGCTTTTTTCCGTTTTTTCTGGACTTTCTGGAAGCCTGATCGTCGAGGGGGGGCGGGTCGCCCTGCTGGGAGCCAGGAGACGGACGGCCGCTTTTCAGCCATCGTTTTAACTTCGACAAAGCGAGCTGCTCGAGATTATATAACGACCAATAGTATAGCGCAAGGATGACGTTCGGCGGTATTTATTGTGTCCCAGGTGCTCTGTCTGATGGGCGCTGCATGTTCATTGCTGAACAGAGGATTAAGTCCTGAGTCAAGCCGTCTTGCAGAGGGGTGGAAAGCTCGCACTGCTCTTCTCGTGCGGACGCTGGAGACTGGAGCGTAGTATTGGGAGAAGGTCATTGCCGATAGACGGGGGCACCTGATTGGCCCGTTCGATCGGCTCTATGGTGCTGGCGGGCTGGTGCCCTTCGTGCCACCGTCGGGAGGAGTGAAGTCTCTTGGGTGGTGTTTGAGGCGGGGGCTAGGGTCTCTCCTTCCCGATGATGGTAGGGCCTCCAGAGGCGGAGGCGACGGTGGTCTGCTGCCTTATCGATAATTCTGATATTAGGAATAATGTCATTCCTAGTTATCCTGGTATTGTGGACGTTTTTGGCATGATTATGGATGGCGCCTTCCTGAGCGTGGCAGGATATCCTCTTCGAAAATCGCATAGTCGTCATACCAATGTAAGCGCCGGGGCATTCCCGGACAGGGCATTTGTACTGGTAGACAACGTTAGTTTTCTTGAGAGGGTCCTGCAACACGGGGGCTGGATTGTTTTTCATAATCAGGCCACTGGTCTTCTTGCTCTTGTAGTAAATTATTAGTTTCACTTTTTTCGCAGGGTCCGTGGGGGAGACGTTCCTTTCTATGATGGTACGAAGGGCTCGCTCGTCCTCTTTGTATTTCTTATGAAATACTCCCTTGTAAAAGAGGAGGGACGTCTTCAAGGGCGGTGGGACGAGGCTCCTGCTGATACCACTTATCGATGTTTCTGCGAATGCATTTAGTGATGTCCGGTTGGAATACCCGTTGTTAATTAAAACTTGGGCAACACGTTCTAATTCAGTGTGCGTGTCCTTCCACGAAGAGCAGTGTGAGAGAGCTCTCCTGATGAAGGCGCTGATCGCAGTGCGCTTGTATCTCTCTGGACACTCGCTCTCGCCGTTCAGGCACATGCCCAGGTTTGTGGGTTTCGTATACACCTGTGTTACGAAGCGCTCCTCTTGTTGCCCGACGAGGACGTCAAGGAAGGGGAGGCGACGGTCACGGCAATGTTCGATGGTGAAGTTGAGTCTGCTGTGGTCGAGGAGCGCTTCGTAACACAGGTGTATACGAAACCCCACAAACTGGGCATGTGCCTGAACGGCGAGAGCGAGTGTCCAGAGAGATACAAGCGCACTGCGATCAGCGCCTTCATCAGGAGAGCTCTCTCACACTGCTCTTCGTGGAAGGACACGCACACTGAATTAGAACGTGTTGCCCAAGTTTTAATTAACAACGGGTATTCCAACGTCAACTTTCGGCAAAGGAACGAGACAGAGTCGCTCTCCAGGATGAGATGAAGAACTTGCACACCGAGTGGGACAACCTCCGTCGCAGTAACAGCAGGAACCCTGTAGCAGCACATCCGAGTGTCCGGGAAGGCGATGCTAATTATGGAACGGCCAACAGAGACGATGATTCCACCCAAGAACGGGCTCACCCCACCGCCATCATGGAATGCCTGCACCGCCTAGAAGAGAAGGATGCCGAAAAGAGAATGAGGACGATAACTAGGAAGCTGGTCGCCCTCACGGAGGAAAACTACGGCTCCCGCAGAAGAGAGGAAGAATATACATTAACCTGACCGACTACGTACCTACCGCCGAACAAGACAGAATTCTACGTATGGGACTCAATTGCCATTTCTCCACCCGACCGAGGCCCATGGAGAAACGCCTTGAGATCGAGTACCTGCTGGACACCATACACAAGCATGAAGATCAAGGCACCATACGTACTACGGACGCCCTGCAGCCCCTCCTCTTGGCCGAGGCCCTCACGGAACGCGGTGATTACAAGAGTGATGTGATCGACAGGCGCCTGAGGGAAGCTGCCAAGAACTCCGAGCGAAAGAGGATGTCACCGTCCGTCGGGCCGATAAAACCACTGCGTTTGTACTCATCCGCACTGAAGAATACCACCACAAGTTGGATGAGATACTGGCAGACAGCAGCAAATTCCAGAGAATCACCAAGAACCCGGTAGATGACATTAAACGTGAGGCTAATAGGACTATTGAGACTGTCAATGCAGCTTCCAATGCCCTTCACTTGCTGCGATCGTAGGGACTACGACCTTGGCTACATATAACGGGAACGTTAAAACCCATAAACCAGGGAACCCGTTACCCCCATTATTAGCCAAAATTCTCGCTCCTACATACCAGCTGCGAAGAAATTGAATACTATTTTGACTCCTTATGTTCCAGATGACCACAGTTTGAAGTCATCTGCCGAGTTTTTAGAAGCACTGAAAACGACACCCCCCGGAGGAGTTATTGCATCGATGGACGTGGAGTCCCTCTTCACGAAACGTCCCCACCGTGGATGGAAACAATTCCAGATAATCCTGGATTCGTGTATATAGAGACGACTCCACGCCCCCATTAAACATCCCTGAGCATGCCCTCCGAAAACTCCTTGAAATTTGTACAAAAAAGGCCCCTTTCTCCACCCACAGAGGACACATGTACACACAGAAAGACGGAGTAGCGATGGGTTTCTCCCATTCTTCCCCTTCCGGAGTACTTTTCGCGAACTTCTACATGGGTGCTGTGGAACGTCGGGTATTTGCCAACATCGAGAAAGCCGTCTATGTAACGTCCGGTATATTGACGACACTTTCATCAGCGCCAGCACGGCGTGGAAGAAATAGAGCGCCTGCGACAAGCCTTCCCCGACCACAGCAGACTCAACTTCACCATCGAACATTGCCGTGACCGTCGCCTCCCCTTCCTTGACGTCCTCGTCGGGCAACAAGAGGAGCGCTTCGTAACACAGGGTGTATACGAAACCCACAAAACCTGGGCATGTGCCTGAACGGCGAGAGCGAGTGTCCAGAGAGATACAAGCGCACTGCGATCAGCGCCTTCATCAGGAGAGCTCTCTCACACTGCTCTTCGTGGAAGGACACGCACACTGAATTAGAACGTGTTGCCCAAGTTTAATTAACAACGGGTATTCCAACCGGGACATCACTAAATGCATTCGCAGAAACATCGATAAGTGGTATCAGCAGGAGCCTCGTCCCACCGCCCTTGAAGACGTCACTCTCTTTTACAAGGGAGTATTTCATAAGAAATACAAAGAGGACGAGCGAGCCCTTCGTACCATCATAGAAAGGAACGTCTCCCCCACGGACTCTGCGAAAAAAAGTGAAACTAATAATTTACTACAAGAGCAAGAAGACCAGTGGCTGATTATGAAAAACAATCCAGCCCCCGTGTTGCAGGACCCTCTCAAGAAAACTAACGTTGTCTACCAGTACAAATGCCCTGTCCGGGAATGCCCGGCGCTTACATTGGTATGACGACTATGCGATTTTCGAAGAGGATATCCTGCCACGCTCAGGAAGGCGCCATCCATAATCATGCCAAAAAACGTCCACAAATACCAGGTATAACTAGGGAATGACATTATTCCTAATATCAGAATTATCGATAAGGCAGCAGACCACCGTCGCCTCCGCTCTTGGAGGCCCTACACATCGGGAAGGAGAGACCCAGCCTCAACACCACCCAAGAGACTTCACTCCTCCCGACGGTGGCACGAAGGGCGCCGCCCGCCAGCACCACCATAGAGCCGATCGAACGGGCCAATCAGGTGCCCCCGTCTATCGGCAATGACCTTCCCAATACTACGCTCCCAGTCTCCAGCGTCCGCACGAGAAGAGCAGTGCGAGCTTCCACCTCTGCAAGACGGCTTGACTCAGGGACTTAATCCTCTGTTCAGCCAATGAAAATGCAGCGCCCATCAGACAGACCTGGGACACAATAAATACCGCCGAACGACCCCATTTCAATCAGTTCAAGCTCACCTTTCCTTGAAAATGAACCGATGATACGGTTGGAAACGTTGGAATTCCGTTACGCCCTTAGACTAAGATTTGTTAACCACTTTTGTTATCATATCAATTTTAAAATTATTATTTTTAGAAAACATTTCTTTCACCGAGATATGAACATCGGCCAGCTATTAGCAAATATCAGCCCTGATGAGAAGAGAATAATAAGAAGAATTGAAAAGACCATATAAAAAATCAATTCCACTGATGCTGCCATCATCTTTAACAAAATAATAATAATAATAATAATAATAAAATAATAATTAATAATAATAATAATAAAAATAAAAAAAATCCTCATAGTAGCACGAGTCTTCAAATGGAGAAACAAATCCACAGTTATGTTATGTACATATATTTCAGTTTAAAAACAGCAAAGATAGCTTTCGGGAATCTGTACGGTTCCCCTTATCACTCTGATAAGGGGAACCGTATAGATTCCCGAAAGCTCATTCTTTGCTGTTTTAAACTGAAATATATGTATTTCATTTACATAACTGTGGATTTGTTTCTCCAATAATAATAATAATAATAATAATAATAATAATAATAATAATAATAATAATAATAATAATAATAATAATAATGATGATGATAATAATAATAATAATAATAATAATAATAATAATAATAATAATAATAATAATCATAGGAATGACAATCTCAACTGTCTGTCTCAGATGATAATTCTTTAATGATATTGTTTTTATATTTTCTTTATTTTTTTCCTAATAACCTAAACAGTAATCATGTAAAAGAGATACCCTACAGAGTTAACTTAGTTACAGAATAATTTCATGATTCTTAAAACCAATTTACAGCAAAAGATCTCATCCATAATTCAACCATAAGAAAAATATTACTACAGAAAGTTATACTCAAGGAGACAAAGATGAAATATTGACTCAATATCAGAAAAACAGACTCAGATATAATTAAAGCCTTATTTTATGCCTAGCAAAACATGAAATTATGTTTTCAGCAATGTATTTATTTCCAATTTACGCCTTTTCCTCATTTTCTTAGTTTTCATAAGTCCTGAAAATGATTCATTATTCTTTTAGGGTTAAATCCTTAACATCAACAGGTTGAGAGCTTTTATAAACTTAGTTTATTTTTTATGGTTGATAAAGACGTGGCAAGGAGAGACGTATAACCCTCCTTTCCTAGAACGTAACTAATTGTGTTACAAAATTTGCTAAAAAATTAAACGACTTTTTAGTCAAGCTTATTTTGACATTTTTTGTAAAGCTTATATTACTGATTTTTTCTTTGAGACCAGTGGTTTAAAGCTAAAAGCATTTATATGTATTTTACATGAAATGAGATAATTATTTCTTAGGGAGGGGAAAGTGTTAGCTCAAAAATAGAAAATAATTTCGTCAGGGCTTTTCAAAGTAAAAATGATAATAGTCACAGGTTTAACGATAAAAGAAATATTCAAAGGTTCAATTAAATATTTCAACAACAAAAAGCAGAGGACAAAGTTTATGTTAAAGATGAATAAAATTTAATGGAGAGAAATGCCTCAAAAAATAATAAATCAAACACCGGATGAAAGTTCATTCCACAAGAATTGCAAAAATACGAACATAAAATAGTAGTTGTATAAATAATACATAAAAAAATCCTTTCATACAAAAATGGGAAAATTTACAACAGTGATAAAATATAAATTATAAGTAATTATTAATATAGATATAAGGAAACAACAAAAATTAAATACAAAGACAAACTTAAGGAATTTAACAAAATAAGAGGAGAAAAACAGTGAGGATAAATATGGAAACTCTTCCATGGAGATGGACGGAGAAAAAGCCAGAAACAGTTGAGTATTACAATGTAACGAAATTTGGAGTAGACATACTCGCATAAATGGCTTGTCATTATGCCAGGAGGTGCCCTTCCAAACGTTGGCCTCTGCATGTGTTTTACAATACTCTCGATCTTCAGGTTTCATTGCATGGATACTGTATTCAGAGGTTATGAATTAGCAGAGGAGTGGCGGCTTCTTTTAGAAAGTCAAAGATGGTTGAAAGTGACGAGCATTTTGATAATTTGGAAGAGGCTAGTAGTTAAGCCAAAAAGAAACGGAAGCGGTGGCAGACCTGTAAGTCCAACGACAACAAAACAACTATAAGTTCCAAAAAATAAATAAATAATAATAATAAAACAAAATAAATTAGACATATGTGTGGAAAATACACTGCTGTAACCGAACATCATATTCTGTCCTACTAATATTTATTATTAATTAATAATAACTAATACTTCTACTTATACAACCATTATTTCCACAATCAGTACAGTTAATTTTACTCATAGGTTGCCTGATATCAATTGAAGCCTAAAAAAGGCTTCCCATGATCCAAAATATAGAACATTAATTTGCTTTCACTTTCCTAATGCGTTCTGCTATTATTGTCTTATTAATTTGTTCATGATGTTACATTAGGCAAAAAAATTAAACTTCCAGTTTGATTTTTTTGCCTAATGTACCATCATGAAAAAATCAATGAGATAATGAAGTTTTTTTTTTTTTTTTATTCAAGCAGAAGTTTAGATTAGAATAAATCTATGTAATATGAGCAGCACTTTATGAACTTCTATACTATTTGCAGACATAATCATGTAATTTCTCTCTTATTGCAATACAAATTATCTACTTAATGATATAAAGCCGCGATAGAACTATTAAACGGATTTTATTGAGAAATTAGATACCTTTTTTTATAAAAGCAGTCAAAAAGACTGCTCAGCCTTTAATGGCAGGTGTAGGACCTTGGCTGTTCTAGTCTTAAATCTGAGCCATTTAGTATGACATTAAACCAATATTTCGTCTTTGTCTCCTTGAGTAAACATTTCTTATAGTTGAATTATGGATGAGATCTTTTGCTGTAAATTAGTTTTAAGAATCATGAAATTAATCTATAACTAAATTAACTCTGTACGGTATCTATATCACATGATTACTGCTGAGGCCAGTAAAGAATTGTCATCTGAGATAGACAGTTGAGATTGTAAAGCATATGATATTATTATTATTATTATTATTATTATTATTATTATTATTATTATTATTATTATTATTATTATTATTATTATTACTATTATTATTCAGAATACATATCCCTAAATCCCACAGAGGGCAAAGAAAAAGATAGATGAATAAATGAATATATACAAATATTATTAAAGTAGTAAAATACCCTGTAAATTTCTAAGGGTCGTAATGCAATGCATTATTGCTTGAACGTGGATGTGTGTGGATGCGTACAAATTAGAGCTGAATAATCAGGATACTAAAGGCCGGAGGTTTGGTAACAAATGAAAACATCAGGGGATCAGCGAAAGTCACTGTATATCAGGTGATCCCAAGAGTCCAGATGAAGATGGTTTAAAGGGCACCTGATGACCAGTGGAGGTGATGAGTATGAGGTTACAAGAAAGGTCATAGAAATAGAAGTGTTAGGGAAACGTAGACGAGGAAGGCATAAGAGAAGAAGGGAAGATTGCATGCATCAAGATAGAAGAGACAAACCAAGGAATGCACAAAAAAGAAACAGAAGGAGGGGGCTGATGAAAACAACCCACACAGATAATAATGGATTAACCGAAGAAGAAGACGAAGAAGAAGAAAGAAAGAAAGACAGGATTATCGGGGGACGTCAGAAACCCGTCCTGTCTTGGAACCTCAAACCTAGAGGTAGTACTCATTCAGCGATTCCTAAGATGGGCTTCTGACCCACCACACGGGGTCTTCCTCTTAGGACATATGAGCCGAAAACGACTCTCGGGACACCAAAAGTTATGGAGTCAGAAATTGGCTCCATAACAAATGGAAGGCCCAAGGTTCTTTACTTCGGACAATCCAGGAGTCGGAGTGAGTATCTCTCTTTGGATAACTAAGGAATATTTGCTTCGTGTTTTGAAAGACTCTATCATTTTATGTAATATTTAGGACAATTTCAGTTACTCTGGAACTGATTATGTGTGTTATGTTTAAAATACAACGTTTCTTTCAGACCAATTATTATAATAAATGTAAAATCGTTTTAAAGGACTTTAAAGAAATAAGTATATCAATATCGATAGTTCTTTCAAAGATTCTTCAAGCCACAATGACGCCATCATGTTGCCAGAGAGATTTGCAATAACTCCGGAACTCCGGGAGAAATTTCTTTCTCGTTCATCCCATTTTTCTTAAGACAGTGGGTTAAAGTGGTCTTTGGATATTCATTTAAAACTTAATTAGTGGTGCATTAAAGGAATGTTCATTTTCATTTGAAGCATAAATAACACATCTTTCTAATAAAAGTATGGAAAATATAATTGTTAAACAGTTTCTCATAAATAATCATTATTAACTCCGATCTGAGTTCTTCAAAACTATTACCCAAATCAGTACTCATGTAAGAGACGAGTTTCTTAAGAATATTTTTAACGATCATAATTTTTATAATGATGGTTAATTACATTAAACAATATTATTTTGAAAGCGCCCAACACCGAAGGCATAAGGGAGCAAAGGCTCTCTGATGCCGCGACGCTAGGCAACCTCACCAATTAATCAATAAATATAAAGTAAACCTTATTCAAGGAATTCCCACATTGTAAGGTCTACCTTTTCCAATAAAGGGTGGTCCATGTGTTGTTTTTGGGTGGGTCACGGAAACTCCCTTTTTCTTGTCTTTATCTTTTTTCAGGAAAAATCACTTAATATCTCTAACACAATTTTTGAGATCGTTTAATGTTTATATTAAAATACAAACCCAAAAGTTTTTATCTATCTTTTGAATATCAATACAGTTACTTATATAATTGTGGGATTATTACGATGTTGCGACTTATGGGCAACCTCTTCGTTCTGACTTCATTTCCCATCAAATGGAGCTAATTCCAATTGTGTCATTACTCTCTCTCTGTCGCAGAGAAAATCACTGCTCGATAAGGCTGATTAAGAATTGCTACACAGACTAAGGATTACGCTGAAAAGAAGATGAAAGATGAGGAGTTTGGAGTCCTGGATTGTTGTGGGACATCAGAAACTTGTCCTGTCTCGGAACACCAACCCTAGAAGTAGTCCTCATTCGGCGATTCCTAAGAGGGGGTTTTGATCCCCCACACATAGTCTCTCTCTCAGTACTTTTGAGTCAAAAAAAACTCTAGGGATACCAAATGTTACAGAGTCAGAAATCAGCTCCATAACAAATGAAAGTCCCAAGGTTTTTTTACTTCGGACAATCCAGGAGTCGTAGTGAGCATCTTCTTTAGGATAAGTAAGGAATATCTGCTTCATGTTTTGAAGGACTGTATAATTTTATGTAATATTTTTGACAATTTCAGTAACCTTGTAACTGTTCATGTGTTTTTTATTTAATATATAACCTTTCTTCCAGACTAGATATTATATTAAATGTAAAAGCATTTTAGAAGATTTTTAAGAACCAAATATATCCATATCGATAATCATAATACTTTCAAGGATTCATGAAGACTCAATGACGTCATTATGTCGCCAGAGAGACTTGGAATGACTCCAGAACTCCGCGAGAAATTTCTTTTTCCTTCATCATATTTTCCTTAAGACAGTGTGTTGAAGGGACTTTGGATATTCATTTAAAATCCAATTGGTGGTATATTAAAGGAATGTTCAGTTTTATTTGAAGCATATATAATACATCTTTCTAATAAACAGTTTCTCATAAATTAGCATAATTATCTCTGATCCGAGTTGTTAAAAACTATTACCCAAATGAGTACTTGTGTAAGAGACGAGTTTTTTAAGAATATTTCTAATGATCAAAATTTTAATTATGATGGTTAATTGTATTATACAATGTAATTTTGAAGGCGCCTAAAACCGTAGACATCAGGGAGCAAAGGGGCTCTGATGCCGCTTAGGGTCTGTGACGCTAGGCAACCTCACCAATCAATCAGTAAACATAAAGTAAACCTTATTCAAGGGATTCCCACCCTGTAAGAACTACCCTTGCTAATGATGGGTGGGTCACGGAAACTCCCTTTTCTTGTTTTTCTCTTTTTTTCTGGAAAAAGTACTTTATGTCTCCAACACAAGTTTTCGAGATGTTCCTCAAATTTTTATGTTAAAATAGAAACCCAAAAGTCTTTATCTATTTTTTGAAAATCAATGATGTTACTTATATAATTGTGGAATTATTACAATGTTGTGAATTTCTTAGGAATATTAATAATAATACGACTTACAGGCAAACTCTTCTTTCTGACTTCACTTCCCATCAAACGGTGCTAATTCTAATTGTGTCAAAACTCTTTCTCTGTCTCGGAGAAAATCACTTTCCATCAAGAGAAAGTCGACGTAGAAGATCAATGATGCACAGAACGAACTTAAGAAAGAAATGATTTTCCAAATTACTCCAGTGATGCCATAGTTTTTCTCGATCCCTTTGTTGCTGCAGTTCTTGTTTAATGTTGTTTCATTTACCAGTTTTGAATGGGTTACACAAGAGGAAACCCACTTTCACTATTTCATATATTCATTTCCTAAGTTACCACGATGTCTCTGTAAGATCATGGTCGGGTGCAACCTATTCCTCAGGGGGCTTAGAATATGTTCAAATGGGTACGTAGATGAAGAATTCAACATGATCCGCCAACACCTAATGTAACTGCTTTACCCACCATACATTATCGAGAAGGCTACAAATAAAGCGAATACTATATACTATAGAGGTCCCACTCTAAATAGACAAATAGACTTCAGCAATAAAATAAAAATTCCGAACGATGAAAACATCCACAAAGCCACAAAACACCTCAGGTTTAATAATCCTTTTATTTTCCATTACCCGAAATCCATCGGGAGTTCGCTCATTAACGTATACCTAAATAAAAGAAGAGAAGAAGCTGGAGTTTACAAGATACCGTGTAGCAATTGTGATGAGATTTACGTTGGGGAAAACGGTAGATCCATCTCGCAAAGATTAGCAGAACACAAAAGATCAGTGCGATATGCATCAGAGAACTCGGGGATTTTCCTACACATTAGGGACAAAGGCCATACTATTAACTGGAGTGGGGTGGAGCTGAATTTCAAAAGTAGCTGTCCGTACAAAAGGAAGATTCTGGAATCTGCTATCATCAATCAAATCATCAATATGAGCCTGTCAGGAGGACATTGGAAATCAGATGACATCGACGAACTAATCCTTAGGCCGCTCCTCAAGCAGGTGTCCAAGAACATCCGACCACCTGACGGGAGTTAATGAGGCCAGAAGTCACCTGGGAATAGTTTAATTCCCATCCTTCCTGGGTCACCAATAGAGACTTATTGCCATACCTACATATTATTTGTATAAAAACTCTTGTAAAACATCCTATGTCCATATTTTACGAGTGATGAGGAGCGCAAGAGGAAGTACTCGAAAGATATGGTTGGAACGTTCAAATAGTGTTTCATGGTCCTTCTATCTATCTTTGTATCTATCTATCTATACATCTGTATATATGTGCGATATCATATATATATATATATATATATATATATATATATATATATATATATATATATATATATATAGATATATATTGGTTCGGATAAATTTGTAAATTAATTAACAATATCACTTTTTATTATATATAATATAGATTTTTTGGAATGCATTATACCTTTAATTCCAGTCCATTACTTTTTGAAAGTTGCATATCGAAAGGATTTTTGTTTTTTAGTCATCAAAACAATTATTATTTTCATCGTCTTTATAAACATTTATTTTAAGCCCTCTTTTTATTGTATATTTTTGTAGGAAATAAAATGAAACATAGAATTCATATATTTGTGAGCTGGATAAAATCTTCAATTCAACGTTATATGTTAAACCCTATCAGTGACTTCTACGAAGGATAAGAAATAAATTTTGTTTATTGCATATTTCCTAAGAATATGATAAATATATAAAGTACCTAGATTGCATACGACATACTGAATGAAAATTGCCGTAAGTCATTCCACAAAGAAAATATGAGAAAGGTTTCTGTGTTCGAGATCTGTTTCCCAACCATCGAAAGATTTCGTTTGTGTTCTACTCGTAATTTTCGTCCAACCCTTGGCAAGGGAAAGGCAATCATCCTCTTCTCCATTCAGGTCGCCCATTCATTTCACGAACTGGGGACAGCGGCTGTTCTCAAAGACAAACTGAACAACATCAGTTCGATATTTAGTAGAAGTTCCATTCGTTTTCTTAGTGGGAGCAGGCGTAGGGAGGAAAGCTTCTCTTATTACACACACACACACACACACACACAGAGAGAGAGAGAGAGAGAGAGAGAGAGAGAGAGAGAGAGAGAGAGAGAGAGAGAGAGAGAGAGAGAGATTAGGGAAGGAAACCTGATTTGTGATAAAGGAGTTACTTAGATCTTATTTCATCAGACGTCGCGTTAATTGCACATCTGCGTCTGATACATAGATATACAGATAAGTCACTAAATTTTGTGTATGTTTATCTGGACAGATATGACTTGAATATCAGATAAAAGAAACAGCTATTCACTGTCGTAGGAGTAATATGAAACGCGGTGAATTATTCATAATGATAATAAACTATCCCCATCATCCTAGTTCTTTCAGGGGCTGACAAAAGGGAAATCACTGATAGACGGAGTTATTAGTTCCTAATATGTTCACCCTTTCCCTATAAATAGCTTAGGAAACAGTAGAAATCCACTGCTTTGGCAAGACGCCATATTTTGAAACTTGTCTGTTATGAGTTTAAAGCTTTGATGCATTTTCTGGCAGTAGAAGGTCACCATTGAAAAGGAAAATTAATTCATAATTTGGGATTGGCCTCTGCAGCAAGGAAGTTATTACGAACACCTATTTAATATGAAAATGCATAAATAATGTTTTGCTTCCAAGCTTCATGACTTGTCATTTGTCTTGAATTTAATGACCTTTCCAGGATATAGCGTATTAAAATAGCCATCAACATTTATTTAACTTCTTGGGATCAGAATCTAATAAAGTATGAAATGTAAAGCCCCTGGCAAGTTTCAATAATGCCATCCTAATTAGCTCTGCATTTCAGTTAGACCATTTTTCTAATGGTGGTATTAGGAGATATTGATTGAGAGATATATCCATCTCAATGACGCCATGATCACAAGTACCCATATATTCACAGACCTTGGACTTGACAATAGCTGGAACATCTGTGAATATAAGGTTTAATCTATTACTTGAGATGTGAATGGGTTCCTCAGTTAGCTGGACAAAATCGGAGGGCACACAGAACTCAAGAGCAACCGGTCACTCTGGTCTATGGAATTTAAATTTAGCTATTCTCTGTGCTTTGCATTACAACCTCCACAAACATCTTGTGAAGCTTTTGAATCCTATGATTGAGCCATACTATTCCTTAGCAAAAGACAGTCATATATAGAATTGTCGATATTTGGATTGTGGTAAACTGCAAATCGTAAACATTGTAGAACTTACTGAAAGTTTTAAAGCAAAGAACTTCATGGCAACTACTGACGATAAATAGGTCGTCCGGACTTACTTTCTACAGCCATACCATTGGGGGATGTTAGGGCGATAAATAAAGTCAGGTCCATCAAACCCTGGAATTAAACCCTCAACCTTTGACTTGTCACTACTTACAAGAGTCTCAGATAAAATCATCAAATCGTAGTAGTTGCAGTCACAACACTGGAGACAAGAAAACTTGACCTTAAGCCTCGAATATTTTAGCAAAGTACTTTGCAACTACTGTTCTTACTGTAATGAGTGACAGGCCCAGGGTTATACTCGATGTATCGGGAAAAATATTAAAATTAACAACACAGAATCTGTATCAACAGACTCACAACAAGAGTAACATTGTAAAAATCAACAGAAAAATAAACAACAATAGATTAAGAGATATACTTGAACGCGAAGGGATTATACTAGAGCCCTTAAATAGTGGAAGAGGTAAAAATTAAAAGAAAAATCTAAAAAAAGAGGGACATTTCATAACTTTAGCACTCGGACAGATATATATCAAACATGGAGGAGTGGGGTCATTGATCAAACGAATTTCCGGTGATTTAGTAACACCGAAAATTGGGTTAAAAGAAGAGCCACTCCGAATACGAAGCAATATTTCATGAACACCTAGCAAAAGCTTTAATAGACAGAATGGAGAGAACGAATTGCGTATATATATATATATATATATATATATATATATATATATATATATATATCATATATATATATATTATATATATATATATAGATAGTATATACATTTGTTATATATGTTACTATATATATATATATATATATATATATATATATATATATATATATATATATATATATATATATATATGGTATATATATATATGTATATATAGATATGTATATAATATATATATACATTTATATATATATATATATATACATATATATATATATATATATATATATATATATATATATATATATATATATATATAATCATTGATGAGCGGCCTTTACGGTTCTCAGATTCTAAAAAAAAAAGTTGAACAGGGACTGAAATGGCTAGGAAGTCCAATGAAACATAAAGGAGGAAGGAGACAAAAATGATCAACAAATACTTAAACATATTTATTATTTCTAATAACTGTACATGCCAATTTACAAATTTACAAGTGAGATAAGGAGTTCTCCAAAAAAAAAAAAAATACAAATAAAAAATACAGCAGCGGTTGAAATCATTACTAAAAATTGACATAATAAATATCTTTACAAATGCACCAAGTGGACCATACACTTCTCCTATACAACCATAAACAATGCATGCCAAACAAATGAATCAAATGACTATGATAATTAACTTTACAATGCACCACCAGGACCATACACTTGTCCTATACCAACATAACCAATGCATGCTAAACAAATTAATCAAATGACATGATAAATAACTACAGTACACCAAGAGGACCATACACTTGTCCTATACCAACATAAACAATGAATCAAATGAAACATGTCATAAACCAATTATCAGGGTATACACTTGCTTA
Source organism: Macrobrachium nipponense (assembly GCF_015104395.2). Lineage (NCBI taxonomy): Eukaryota > Metazoa > Arthropoda > Malacostraca > Decapoda > Palaemonidae > Macrobrachium > Macrobrachium nipponense. The sequence goes on from NC_061092.1 coordinate 55,792,891, forward strand.
ATGCCATCCATAAATAAAACGTACGGTTAAGATTTAACAGGGTCATACACTTTATCCTCCCAAACACAAAGCATGAGAACATGAGCCATACACTGCTCATCAAATACTGAAATAACTACTTATAAAGTATCTGAATGATCAGAGGAACATTTACTCAAAAATACCATCAATTACATCATAAAAGAAAAAAATATCGAGACCACAGTCAAAGGTCCTCGAGGATGACCATCGACCACAGTCATAACATCGTCGATGCGACAACTGCATATTTGCCACAGAAGAAAGTCTCCTCTGTAATGGTGACCACGGTTAAGCCACCAACACATCCTCGGGGATTTGACTGACGTAATCCTCCACAAAGTACGGCTGTCAACAGGTAACCATAACCTGCTGCACTGGACACTCACCCTGCTAAAGACGGCCATCCCCTCCGTCTTCAATTACTGACAAGCAGCCAACACCTGCCGCTAAACCAGGTATGCTACTCCGCTGCTGGGCTAACCTTAAGTGCTACTGAAAAACAAGCAAGTTGTCAGGACCGTTGCACCTCTGACCAACAAAACAAAACTGGAGGGCAGGTAAAATACGCAAACAAGCCATACAAGGTTGTTATTAACTCTTAACAATGCAAATACCATAAAACCTCACAATATATATATATATATATATATATATATATATATATATATATATATATATATATATATATATATATATATATATATATATATATATATATATATATATATATGTGTGTGTGTGTGTGTGTGTGTGTGTGTGTATCTTGTTTTTTTCTCTCTTTTTGAAAGTTGGAAAAAGTAAAGAAACTTTGAGAAGCGCGTCCTCGTAGCTTCTGTCATAAACAGTCCAAAAGTTTCGGGACTTTTCCTATAAGAAGTTTTAGTGAAATAATAGAACGTTCATCCCGAAAGTTATTTTAGGATTTTCCCTCAAACTTAAGAGGAAGCCAATTAAGATTTACCCCTCGCCGACTTTCAGGAAAATGAAACTGATAAGTGAATTAGACCTAAATGGTTTATAAATGAAAGTAAAATGTAAAACTATAAAAAAGAAGTAATAATTAATAAAATCTAAAAATATGATAAATCAATTAATAAATACTATAAGTAATATAATAAAGAATATAAATTAAACAAACAAAAACCAACAATTAATATAAAAATTAATTAACATTTTGTATTTAATATAAAAGAGACATAGCTAAGTAAAACCAAAACTTTAAAAAAGTGAAATACGTAGTATATAAAATTAAAATATATTTAACAGAAATAAAAAAATAAATAAAGATTAGAATAAAAACTAAAATAAATATATGTATTACAGAAATGAAGATGAAACACATACATACATGAAAATAAAATAGCTTAATCTGATAGTTAAGTAATGAAAAATATGATAAAAAATAGGGTAATTCAAAATAATAAATACAAAAAATAAACAAGCAGTCCAATTAAATAAAAAATAAACAACGAAATTATATGAATAATTAAATAAAATAAAAAAAATAGATATAAAAAAACCACTACTAATGAAATTTGCACAACAAAAATACGAAAGATGTAATTGAAATGGATATATTTCAATACTTACTAAAGTGTTTTTATACAGAATAAATTGATGAAAACATTAAACTTCGCAGTAAATTTACTGAAATTAAATTATGAACAAGAAATGAAAGACAAATGATAAAAATAAGATTAACAAGATATATAAAACAGTAAAAATAGAGATAGAAAAAAAGCACCAGATTTACACTTGATGAAGAATAAAATGACACGCTTCCCTTTCCTTACGGTCTAGTGTCTAGAAATGAACAAGGCTTCTACACAGGTGTTTTTAGAAAAAAGACTTTAACTGGATTAGGTATTAACTTTTATGGTTCTTGTTTTTAAAATAATTTTAAACTCAAAACAACATGAACTCTCCTCCACAAGGCCTTAACCCATACCTCTAATTTGTTTACGTTAATGAGGAAATTAACGTTTTTTTCTAGTCATAGAAATAATTGCTTCCTAGACAAAACTTTTCTTTAGAATACTTAAGAAAATCTAGATAACAGATTCATAGAGGCGCCACTGAGTCTTTCCGTCATATTAGTTTTGAACGATCAAATTTCTGTCTTACGTCAGGAGTTTAAATCTTTCAGAATTTTTGTTCTCCTAATATTTTGAAAGGTGTTTTTATTTGTATAATTATGAATTAAAAGATAAAACGTGACTAAGACTCTTTAAACTCACGGCAAAAGACAACAACAACAACAATAATAATAATAATAATAATAATAATAGCAACGCCAGCTAGTTTGGAGTAATGTGGTTCGAACATCAACCTGAGGGAGTGATAGAAAACGATCAGGCAAAGATCCTCTGGGCCCATGGTATCAGAGCAGAAAGGGTGATACGTACAAATAGACCAGACGTGACGTTGATTGATAGAACCAAGAAGAAAGTATCACTCATTGATGTCACAATACCATGGGACACCAGAGTAAAGGAGAAAGACCGAAAGAAAAAATTGATAAGTTTCAATACCTGAAAATAGAAACAAGCAGGATATGGAATATGCTAGTGAAAATTTTCCCCATATTCACAGGGACAGTAGACGCGATGCCACGATCTCTGAAAAGGATCCTTGAAAAACTATATGCCGATGTACCTCCAGGACTCATGCAGAAGAGTGTGCTCCTAGAAACAGTGCATATTGTAGGAAAGTGATGGACTCCCAAGGAGGTAGGATGCAACCCGAAACCCCACATTATAAATACCACCCAATCGAATAGGATGACTGTGATAGACAAGAAAATAATAATAATGAATAAATAAAAATAATAATAATAATAATAATAATAATAATAATAATAATAATAATAATAATAATAAGGGAGGAACTCAACGAGAAATACAAAGTACAAGAGAGGGGACTAAACAACACAATAGAAGATGTAAAACAGAGGCTTAAGGCCAAAGCACACAAGATCCAACGGTACACGAACAGGAATAAGGGATACCAACAGAACAAACTATTCGGAACCAACCAGAAAAGACTATACAGCCAACTAAGAGGGGAAGACAACCACCCAGAAATTCCTGAAGCCGAACCAAGTAAGAGACTCTGGAAAACATATGGAGCAATCCGGTATCACAACAAACATGCAACATGGCTCCAGGAAGTCAAGGAAGAAGAAACAGGGAGAATAAAACAAAGATTCACAGAGATCACGACAGACACAGTCAGACACCAACTAAAGAAAATGCCAAACTGGAAAGCCCCAGGTCCCGATGAAGTCCATGGATACTGGCTCAAAAACTTCAAGGCCCTACACCCACGAATAGCAGAACAACTCCAGCATTGTATCTCAAATCACCAAGCACCCAAATGGATGACCACAGGAAGAACATCCTTAGTACAAAAAGACAATAGTAAAGGGATATATGCCAGTAACTACAGGCCTATCACCTGCCTACCAATAATGTGGAAGTTACTAACAGGTATCATCAGTGAAAGGCCTAATCAACTACCTAGAGGAGACAAACACCATCCCCCACCAACAGAAAGGCTGCAGAAGGAAGTGTAGGGGCACAAAAGACCAGCTCCTGGTAGACAAAATGGTAATGAAGAACAGTAGGCGAGAAGGAAAACCAACCTAAGCATGGCATGGATAGACTATAAGAAAGCCTTCGACATGATACCACACACATGGCTAATAGAATGCCTGAAAATATATGGGGCAGAGGAAAATACCATCAGCTTCCCTCAAAAATACAATGCGCAACTGGAATACAATACTTACAAGCTCTGGAATAAGACTAGCAGAGGTTAATATCAGGAGAGGGATCTTTCAGAGCGACTCACTGTCCCACTTCTCTTCGTAGTAGCCATGATTCCCATGACAAAAGTACTACAGAAGATGGATGCCGGGTACCAACTCAAGAAAAGAGGCAACAAAATCAACCATCTGATGTTCATGGACGACATCAAGCTGTATGGTAAGAAGCATCAAGGAAATAGATACCCTAATCCAGACTGTAAGGATTGTATCTGGGGACATCAGGATGGAGTTTGGAATAGAAAAATGCGCCTTAGTCAACATACAAAAAGGCAAAGTAACGAGAACTGAAGGGATAAAGCTACCAGATGGGAGCAACATCAAACACATAGATGAGACAGGATACAAATACCTGGGAATAATGGAAGGAGGAGATATAAAACCAACCAGATGAAGGACACTATCAGGAAAGAATATATGCAGAGACTCAAGGCGATACTCAAGTCAAAACTCAACGCCGGAAATATGATAAAAGCCATAACACATGGGCAGGTGCCAGTAATCAGATACAGCGCAGGAATAGTGGAATGGACGAAGGCAGAACTCCGCAGCATAGATCAGAAAACCAGGAAACAAATGACAATACACAAAGCACTACACCCAAGAGCAAATACGGACAGACTATACATAACACGAAAGGAAGGAGGGAGAGGACTACTAAGTATAGAGGACTGCGTCAACATCGAAAACAGAGCACTGGGGCAATATCTGAAAACCAGTGAAGACGAGTGGCTAAAGAGTGCATGGGAAGAAGGACTAATAAAAAAGTAGACGAAGACCCAAGAATATACAGAGACAGGAGAAAGACAGAAAGAACAGAGGACTGGCACAACAAACCAATGCACAGACAATACATGAGACAGACTAAAGAACTAGCCAGCGATGACAATTGGCAATGGCTACAGAGGGAGAGCTAAAGAAAGAAACTGAAGGAATGATAACAGCGGCACAGATCAGGCCCTAAGAACCAGATATGTTTCAAAGTATGATAGACGGAAATAACATCTCTCCCATATGTAGGAAGTGCAATACAAAAAATGAAACCATAAACCACATAGCAAGTGAATGCCCGGCACTTGCACAGAACCAGTACAAAAAGAGGCATGATTCAGTGGCAAAAGCCCTCCACTGGAGCCTGTGCAAGAAACATCAGCTACCTTGCAGTAATAAGTGGTACGAGCACCAACCTGAAGGAGTGATAGAAAACGATCAGGCAAAGATCCTCTGGGACTATGGTATCAGAACGGATAGGGTGATACGTGCAAACAGACCAGACGTGACGTTGATTGACAAAGTCAAGAAGAAAGTATCACTCATTGATGTCGCAATACCATGGGACACCAGAGTTGAAGAGAAAGAGAGTGAAAAAATGGATAAGTATCAAGATCTGAAAATAGAAATAAGAAGGATATGGGATATGCCAGTGGAAATCGTACCCATAATCATAGGAGCACTAGGCACGATCCCAAGATCCCTGAAAAGGAATCTAGAAAAAACTAGAGGCTGAAGTAGCTCCAGGACTCATGCAGAAGAGTGTGATCCTAGAAACGGCACACATAGTAATAAGAAAAGTGATGGACTCCTAAGGAGGCAGGATGCAAACCCGGAACCCCACACTATAAATACCACCCAGTCGAATTGGAGGACTGTCATAGAGCAAAAAAAAAAAAAAAAATAATAATAATAATAATAAATAAATAAATAAATAAATAAATAAATAAATAAATAAATAAATAAATAAATAAATAACAATAAACAGGATAACGAAAGAAGTTTTAAATAGTTTTGAAGAAGGATATTATTATCTCGACATTTTCATAATTCAAAATGAAACCCTGAAATCCCTATTTGCTTTCATTTTACCTCATTGGATTGCCAGGTGTAGGGTGTGGAAGGATCAGGCAAGGGAGGCAATTCCTCCGGCGGTTCCCAGGTGCTGTGGAGAGAGGAGACGCAATCATATATCAAAGTCCTTCCCTATGTGAGCATTTTTGTGCTATTTACAGAAACCACCAGCAGACCTTATGTGCCAGATCCGAGCCGTAATACGCCAAATGAATCCTGAAGGTTAAAAAGTGGAAGAGGGAATACATACCTTTCAGTCTATCTTTTTCGAACTTGACCTAACCTCTCTGTGCGTAATTTAGCTCAAAAGTAAAGTACAGGTAAATAGGAACTGAGGAGTCTCAAAAACTTACGCAAAAACGGGATCCAAAGCGTTCCCGTCATTGTCTGACCATACTATGGTTTTACTCGAAAATCTCTTTCATAAAGAGTAACTTAACATAAACGATCAGTTAGAAAAGGACAATATAGTTTGTCAATTTTCCAACATATAAATAACACGTAGTATACTATGAATTAGAACTCATCCCGAATTTTATACAAGAGCAGCTGTTGATATGTTTATATGTATAATATATATAATTTGAAACTTATAGTTTTACTCAGTCTTGGGAAGTTATTCTCTATATAATCACAATAGGTTTTAGTGGGGAATTAGACATTAGACTGATATACAATGGTGCATTTGCATCATTCATGTTGATTTGTATATATGTAAGAACTCTACATTGTTTCAATAGCTTGGTGAGATATTTATTTATGATGGAAATTAAATATTTCATTTATGAATATTATATTATTTTGGATTATGTTTTCACGATTCTTTCAATAATATTCTCATCACATTGATTGCAGAAATCTAAAGATTGCAGGCAAATCTGACCAATTAGCATATGTCGGTATCCACCGGCCCGTGAAGGATTTCTGTCCAACCTGCCAACTTAACATCTGGACCTTAATTATCTAACAGTAGTTACCAACTTTAAGGCGTCAAGCGATCCCTGATATCCAGTGGACAATATTATAGTACATTTGATATCTGGACCTCCTCCAAGACACTGCATAGCCGTCAGGCCGGCCGATTTTACCTTTGAATAAACTTATCAAGATTTATGTATAACTATAAGCGTACTCAGTGAGACTTCGGACGTAAATTAAACAAAATTATAGATTTTCTTGTTAAATTCTAATAGAAGCTATAGAATGATTTAAAACATAATTACGATATAATAGTCAGTAAATCATAAGTTCTAACTTCGTCTAGCTTTTGATACGGTAAAAAACACGTGTGTTATATGTGATTTAAATCGCATAAATGATTTAATTATACACATTCCCATGAATCTTAGAGGCATTTCCTTCGGATTAGTAGTAAATCTGAGGCATATTGAGGCACCTACAAATATTGCCATTATTTTGGATCTGGCAGAGATTCGAATAATCTATTTTGATAAGTGATTCATAAAAATGTGAGAGATTTTGCAAATTTTACGTAAAAAGAAGTACACTTAAGAGAGTGATGCTGAAGACAGAAGGATCTTGTGGAGAGAAGAGAATAATTTTAGTCAGTGAACTGCGAGTCTCAGCTGCATGTTGTCAAGGGATTTTTTCCTCTTGAAATGAATCGAGATGCGTCCTATAAACTAATTCGTCAGGAAATCGTTTATAAGACGAAGGCGATGGCTGAGTAGGAATGTGTAGGGAGAAGAGAGGCTGGTTTGTTGTAAAGTAGTCTCTGTACATTTTCTGAAATTCCTCTTTTGTTGCCTATTCAACAGGAGTTAAGAGAGACGTTATGGACGGAATATTTGTGACATTAAAGCAAGGAATGTTCTGGAAATTGGGGTGTTTGATGTCTGCATATCTTCGTCAAAATATATATATATATATATATATATATATATATATATATATATATATATATATATATATATATATATATATATATGTACATACATATACATATATATATATATATATATTATATATATATATATATATATATATATATATTAGTATATATGTACATACCTATCATATATATATATATATATATATATATATATATATATATATATATATATATATATATATATATATATATATATATATATAGAGAGAGAGAGAGAGAGAGAGAGAGGAGGAGAGAGAAGAGAGCTTGATATATAGTTGTACTGTTCTCATTCACGAGTATGAAGTATTTTAATGTACTCCGCAATGAGAACGAAGTAGAAACTGCAGATAAAAAAAAAAAAAAAAATACATATCTTAATTTGTCCCGATACTTTCGCCCTAAATCAGGTCTCTTATGGGAACTGTTGTCTAAACAGTTTAATAAAAATATACGCCCAACATTATATTTACATTTAACCAGAAAACTTGTATAAAATGAAACAAATGATTACGGTAATTAGTATTTACAACTGCTGCATTGTGAAATAAAATGCTTCTACTCAAATGTAAACACAAGTCCGTAATATAGTTTGCTTTTACTGTTTATGCCATGAAATTTCCGGGAAGAGTTCTGGCAGAGGACAAATCTGATTGAGCAAATCAAACCCTGTAGTTCCTCTCTTCCTTGTGTTGATTTTTCCAGTGTTACTCTAATCATACAAAGACTTTCTCTCACATGAACTATTTTAGTCATGATGGAGGGAATCTTATTAAATAAATTAGCACTGATTCACTATTGAGGGTAGCTCTAATTGTTATCTGAATAGCTTAATGTATCTTCGAACAAGTCACCAGGGGGGAAATGTGCGTGCTAGGTAACACAAAGGAGTTCGTTAAGGAGAAATGGGAAATTTGAATACTGGAAAACAGTGGGAGTTTGTCTGAGAGAAACAAAGGCTGGTTGAATTTGCAACTTCTGGACGTACTTTAGTTTGTGTGTGCATGGAGCTTGAGATTAGAGGCAGACTTCACCAGCAAAGGATTAACAAAGGAGGATGCAAAGCGCGCTGGCGGCTCAAGCTGGGGCATCGATGATCGAAGTCCAAGCAAGGGAGCGGCATTAGTCTCTTCTTCTTCTTCCCCACCGTTATTCCCTACATTAAGGGGTCGGTTGCCTGATGCGCCTTCTCCACTGCCTTCTATCAAAGGCTTCATCCTCCACCAAAACTTAGTCTGGAAGAAGCAAAACAACAAGCAAAAGGGATCATGGTAGAATAGATCTAAAGGTAGGCTTAGTAAGTGTCCCTTTAGCAAGCCCATTTTCCCCTATGATAGGTTCCTATTTCTTAACGGATTCCTAACCGGCCCCCCTACCCCCACCAATTTTACGATGGAGAGACAGGAAATGACTACCCCACGCCTTGGTTTGAAAATACAAGACGCTGGTTGAAGAGGTGGAAGTGACGTATTTCAATAATTATATCTTTCATGTTAAGATAATTTTATTTTCTGAAACCTTGTAATAATAAAGATTATTTATGGTTATAATCACACTTCCTCTCTCTTATCCGTTTTGAAAGAGAATTATAAAGAATATAGCAGTGTCTCGTCCCAAAAGGCTTTAAATTTGCCCTTCCATTTTGGGTTCAAGATTTCTTGTTGATCAGCAGTTCCCATAGAGGAGTGATTCATTCTTAGAATTGTAACCGTGCTGTAAAGAGATGGTAGAGCTCTCTCTCTCTCTCTCTCTCTCTCTCTCTCTCTCTCTCTCTTTTCCCGACCGAGGGAAATTTTCATTTTTACATTAACGTACACATTTTGTACTTACATGGTCATTCATGACTGTTAGATTTATTTAATTTAATAGCATAGTGGTTATTTAAGGAATCTGAACAAACAGTGTAAACATGTATTTGTAACGGCGCCTGTGAAAGGGTTTAATGGATTTAGAAGCTATAGCAAAAAAGGAAATCTGGTACCAGGTAGTGTTATTATAAGTTTTAAGTTTTAAGTGTACCATAGACATATTTACAGTGGTTTGGTGAAATTATTTCATTTTTTGCTCATAGAAAATTTTTGTTTTCTGTATTTGATTCTTTTGAAGTGTTTATTTCATATCCTTTGTGATTAGTGTTTCCTTTGAGTTTTTTTTATGTTAAGACTTTTCCACATTTTTCTGTGTTTACTTGATTTTACATTCACAATTTATTTGGTTAAATTCGATGTTTCTTATTGATTTATCATTGCATATTTTATTTAATTTAACACTTGTGAACTAATTTGAATTTACTTAGACTTCTTTTCAAATTCTGATTGTTGCTAAAGTTAGAATTTTACTTGAATAATCTAATTTCTTGATTAGTTAATTTTCTTGCTTCCTAGGTTAATTCTGATTTAATTTTCTTTGATAGTTAAATCAAGAACTGACTAAACTTTATGTCGTTTTCAAGTAATAGTAAATTTCCCTAAGATTGTGAATTTCACTTATAACATTTGAATTTAAAAATATATCTTTTTGTATTCAAAATTTTTATATTAATCATCAGAAACAGGATTTTATTTAGGTAGAAATACAGAGTGGTAATTGTGCTTTTTTTACTTCAATTTTATTGACATGAGTTAGAACCAGGGAAATACTTAGACTTTTAAAGTTAGTGATGGAGTGATACCCTTTAATTAATTTGATCTCATATATGATTACTCACAGCATTTAAATTAACATAATCTTGCATGATTAATAAGTTTTAAGGGACCAATGTTACCTTTAGAGTAACCAGCCGTTGTTTATACGTTTCGTCACAATATATATGTATATATAGGTATATAGGTATATATATATATATATATATATATATGTATATATATATATATAATATATATATATATGTATATATAGGTATATATATGTGTATATATATATATATATATATATATATACTATATATATATTATATATCTATATATATATAATATATATATATATATATATATACATGTATATAGGTATATATATGTATATATATTATATATATATATATATACTATATATATATATATATGATATACTATATATATATCCTATATATTCATATCTGAAACGTGGATGATCCATGTCTTTCCGAACAGTTTATAGCTTGCAATTGGTTAAAACTACAGTTCAGAGAAAGATCTCATTCCACTTCCCAAACATTGTGGGACAATTTTAATTTTTTCGAGTGGATTGACGGAACAAAACAAACGCAAAATGTTTTTCTTCAAATCTGATATCGACGTTTTCTGTCTTGAGGATTTATCTCTCTGCTTGTTTATTAAAGTTCCTGCCCCAGCGGACGTTGGATCTTAGGTTAAAGTTCCTATTCATACGCCGGTTTCGTTCACAAGTGTTGAGAAGAATAAAAGGAAACTCAGAAATAGCAACTCAGCACACCATAAATCTCCTCACAGCTGAGCTTTTCGCTCCATTAGGTTTGGATTTTGTTTGGTATCAGTAATATATCTTCTGGACTGTAGCCTGGATCACGACATCCATTCCAAAATTTACTTTCAAATATTTGTTCGTATGAGCAGGCCATATCCAGATTTGGGTACGCTTTTGTATTCAGTAGTTTTCAAATTTAATAATAAAAAAATTCATGACTCTAACAATAGGTGGAAAGCATACATAAAATCATTTAAATGAATATGGCTTCAGCAAATATATGCTGTTAACTTGTTTTGTGCTACAGGTCCGGATCATTAGAGAGTATGGAATTTTTTGAAAGCGAACACCTCCTGAATATCACACTTGTCCCCTTAAAATGGTTTAGATATGTAGATGACATCTTAGTAGTCTCACATGTTGGTATCGATGTAAAAGATTTTTTGTCTAAATTGATTAATTTAGTGCCATTCATAAAATTAACTGCTGAAACTGAAAATAACAATGTTATCCCTTTACTAGGTGTATTGATACATAGAGAGCCTTCCAATATAAATTCAGTATTTATAGGAAACCCACAAATAATTTAACATATGTGCATTTTTATTCTTTTTACCGCTTCCACCAACAAAACAACGCAACAGACCAACGCGACAGGAAGATAGGACAACAGATAAGGATATATTACCAGACTAATTTTAACAACGAAAACAAGAACAACAGCAACATCATCTAGATTATTATTAAGAAAGGAGTTAAGCCACAAGCCCCCACCACTACGTAAATATACAGGTGTATTGGACGCAAACTTATTGACATCCCTTGTCAATAAGAAGATGAATACTAATATGTTTTATGAATTTATTTGCCCCGAGGAGGAATGCAGACCTTTCAGTGAAAGTTACATCGATAGGACATCAACCACACTTAGACGGGGATTTATTGCACACAGAATCAAGGGAGTCATCTTTCAACATGACACAGATAATCACAACAAGAATACATCGGTACAAAAGCTTATGGACAACATCTAAATGAAATACAAATGACATACCGAACGGGACTTGGCAATAACAGAGGCTGTGTGTATAACATCACGAAAATCGACCCTGATGTCCAGATGGAAGGAGATAAGGCCCTATCGTGGCCACGGAGGAGAAAGAAAAGGCCAGGTCATCGGTCCCTTTAAATCCAAGATCTTTAAGATCAGTAGGCCGGTACCCGGGTATTTTTCTACCAGGAACTGATAGTGAGGTCATGCCGATAATCTTCATATTATTTACGTAAATGCTAGCGACCGTTTTTAAATTTTCCAAGTCAGTAGAAAGGCGAGGGTAGTGGTGCATGTCATCAGATGAAAAGGTTTCACTCCAACCAAGAATAAAGGTGTAATTTCAAAGCAAGAAAATCAGTAGGCAAGATTGCTCGCATGCACCAAATACCTATTAGCATAAATTTCTGAATTCAGTGACATGCATATTTCCCCTCGCATGCGTGAATGTTCTTACATGTTTGTGGAAGAGACTTCCGTCCAGTGATATTTTACGGCAAGTGTCCCTTGCTGATGGGAAAACTGGGAAATTGCTGTACCTCATTTCCTTCCTAACTGCCCTAATGACCTCTCTTCTTCGACTGTAAACCGAAAGGAATCGCCCGAATCTAAACGGCAGCGGATGGAGGGAAATTCAACGAAGGCGGAACTCGAGAAAAGTATCTTAGAAGCTCAAGATTATAAGAAAAACATGAGGCTGATCGACTTTCTGGAATTCAAGCAAACTTAAACGTGATAAGTACTGGAATTATTCACGATAAGCAGTGGTTGTTAATATTCCCTATTTCGTCTTTGCCTTATCCAAAAATGGTATTTTCGGTAGGAGTGAATTATGGTGAAGCTTATATCGATGGTGTTCCTGTGCAAAAGTTAGTTGTGTTATACCTTTGCATGTGCAGGACACAAATAATATGGGTATAACTTTGAGTCAACTACAAAAATTCGACTGTCAAAGTAAACTTTCTGTAAGCCCAGCAAAAGTAATAACTTTTTTTATCTTTGCTAACGATTATGAAAAAGCATTCATTCGGGTATTTACAATGACCCTCAATAACGTTCGGTATTACCCAAATCTCTCTATTTCTTCATTATTGTTATGCAAAATGTATCCTCGTGTTTATACTAGATTCATTAGCGATAGAAAATGGCTTACTCTACCAAGCATGACAAGGATCAAACCGATTATACGCATTTCATAGAAGAAGAAGAAGAAAAAAACTTCAGACTGAAAGTTGAACAAGATGCTGAAATGTCGACTGGAAATGCAATAGAGGAAAGGAAGCTTTCTTCCCTCAAGAATTAATTAGTACCATCAACACCGTGATTAAAATTCTCTCTCTCTCTCTCTCTCTCTCTCTCTCTCTCTCTCTCTCTCTCTCTCTCTCTCTCTCTCTAGGTGGCCACGGCAGTACCCTCTTACCGACCCACGAAAATAAGGAAACCTGATGAATGAATATATGAATAAAGGCTAATTCCAAGAAGGAAAGACAAACGACGGATTACTGCAAGGCCTTTCGACTTCCTGTCCTTTAATTAGCAGACTCAGTCTGCTAAGTAAAGTACAAGAAGTTGAAAGGCCTCGGAGTATTCCAATTTTCCTTCTTCTTTCCTTCGTGGAATTTTTCTCGTATATATATACTATATATATCTATATAATATAGTATATATATATATATATATATATATATATATATATATATATATATGTGTGTGTGTGTGTGTGTGTGTGTGTGTGTGCGTATAGTATGCATGTATGTATGCGCATGTTGTGTTCGTGTGCGTGCGAGTGCGAGTGTGTGTGCGCACTATGAAGCAAAAGGAAATAAGGACTATGAAAATTACATTTATCCGACAAAGTGCTCATTAATTATTGTCGTTGTAGCCTTGAATGAAGGATCAGGTGGGGTAGAACTTGATTAGAATCTAACCTCCATCTTTGCATACATTCACTATGTACTATCTACTTTCCAGAGAAGAAACTATTGAGGGAATAGAATTGTATATATAGTGATAGTGATGGGCTACAAGATGGCGGAAAGAACCGAACGTTAATCATTAAATTTTTTTCCCCATCCATAAAGGATATAATGAAAGGTATTTGGATTTGCATCCTTTCTTCCCACATAATCAGAAATTCCTGAATGATGTCTAACAAATAAACAATCTACATAATACTTAAATATACATGGAAAATTAAATTAAATTTATAAATAGATGAAGTCTGCGACGTGAATATATTATTACCTATATTAATTCAGCAGCACTTCTTCATTCATAACTCAGCTACTCCAATTGACGTAATATCCGAGTAAATCTCTATCCCCGCCTTAAACATGAAGTAGAGTTCCTGACTGTAAATGTAACATATTTCTGCAGAATAATTTTGTGGAATTTTAGGAACATAAAAAGAATAATTAAAATGTTTAAAATTTCGAGTTTCGCTTAGAAGTTAAACTAAGAAAGATAGAGTCTCAGTATTCAGTTATTTTAATAAGGCTTAGCAAATCAACAAAACTAAGAGATCATTCTAAAACCCACAACAGGTGTTATATTAAAGCAAAACACGAAGAAAATTCATGGTATTTCAAAATATAAGTATCCTACTTTTTTCATAAAGTCTGCTAAACAATTGTTATGATTAACATTAATATCAGTCTAAAACTGATCCTACGGTATTTGGGTATATTTTAGTTACAGAGATTTCCAGGATGCCACAATAGTATGGAATGCACATCGAATGATATAGCCCTGATATCCAATATCCAAACCTGTTCTTAGCAGTAAGAATATTATTTCCCTAAGAAAATAATTATTGATATATAAACGAGCGGGTTAATAACTAGCAGCCATGCGTTTTGCTATCTGTCAATGTATTAGTGAATTTCTTGAATTGCTTTCGACTACAAAACTCTATCACGATAACGGAATTAATTTTACTAATAAAAACTTTAATTTGTTTATAACAAATCTGACGTAAACTAACTTTTTACGTGGGACCTTAATGCACCTACTTAAATCTTCATGTGACGGCGTTGTTATAAATTAAAGGTGTACAAGCTTCCGAGACATTCATGGATTTTTATTCTTATTATATCAATAGAATCTAAAACATTTTAATTCTTTCAAATCATTGTAAGAAAATTAAAGAGATATATTGTTTATTATGGTCCCTGGTGTTGGAACAACTCCATCTTACTCGAAGTAAAGCACTTGTTGACTCAAAGTAAAGCACTTGTTGCGTGTAATTTTCCAATGTGTATCCAGGGTTTTATATCAGTCACAACAAAAGTCCGAATCGACTCATCGTGGCGTAGTATAAGCCATGGAACTGGCTATATATACTCTGAGGAAGAACGAGGTTTCCATCATAAGGGAGCATACTAAAGGCAGCAAATCTTGCATTTCATACGACTGTCTTGAAATCATAAATAAAATTGCTGATGAAACCTCTCTCCACATCCTTGAGTCCTTACCCATCAAGCAACTGGTTCCATGATTAAACAGCCGTTCTTCTTCTGCCCCTCCGTTTACAGCTGAAGACGTTTCTCCGTCCTCTGGGTTCTCTCTCTCCTTGGTCACTCAGTTTCCATGTTTTAAGGCCTTAAGTTGGTCTAACGTCATGTTTTCGTTTTATTATATACTTTCATTAGCATTATTGCTTTTTGCTTCGTCATGTGTGCTGCTTTTAATTCCTTTAACTTTGTATCTAAGCCTTGGTGATGAGGCCATGCTTCGAAACGTTGGCTGCAAATAGACTGAAATAGGTATCACCTCCCCCCCCCCCCTCTGTGTGTGTGTGTGTGTGTGTATATATATATATATATATATATATATATATATATATATATATATATATATATGTGTGTGTGTGTGTGTGTGTGTGTGTGTGTGTGTGTGTGTGTGCGCGCGTGTGTGTGTGTTTGTTTGTTTGTTTGTGTGGGCATGCGTGGTGTGTGTAGGTTTGTGAGCGTATATGTGTGAGACTTGATCTGCAGTGATTGAATGAATAGAATTTGTGAGGCAATTTCATAAATCTATAGAAATGTCAGGAATATACGTGTATATATGAAATATGATGAATGATCCCCAGAGCGAAGAATCAGGTCTCTCGGCAGCAGTTTCATTTGCTAGTTGACTGACCCCTCAAGCCTCTGCCAGTCAATCAAAAGAGGGTCACTTTGATATCAACGACTGTCCCTGAGGATGTTCTACAAACTATTTGAAAAGTGATCAATTTCTCTCAAACATTAAAACGATTTCTCGTGGTGTTCTTCTATATTGTTTGACTTAAAATGACTGCCACCTTCCATCTTGAATAACCAGTTTTATATGGTGATGAAAGTGGAATTTGCTTACGCAGCATTGATGTAGATGATGTACGGTTTAGTCTCATGTAATATGTTTTTACTTATATCATCCATTACATATACATTGATACCCTAAAGTGTATATTCAGAGAAGCGTTCTCGAAACACAAAACCGTAGGAATAGTACAGTATAAAAGTGATTCTATCCGGAAAAATGAATATCTTTTCCGTGCCGTTGCAAATCCTTAGGCGTTCTGGTGTCCCCGTCTTTGTAATTTATCCAGAGGACGACGCTCCCTCCACTGTCGTCTGTTTCTTTTCTGACTCTGACTCCTTCGGGATCCCTGACTCTTAAAAGAATTGTTCCGTTTTGTTTCGCTGTTCTTTTGTCCAGCTGTAAAATCGTAAGTCTTTTTCTATACTATTCATTTTTTTATTGTGAAGCAGTTACAACCACAAAGTCTGTTACTAGTCAATATTCAGGAGTCAAATATACACAAGCCTTAAGCAACAACAGTAATGTTACAAGTGATTCATGCAAGATATTCTAATCAGGAAAAATACCAGTTTCCCACGTTAATGAGAATTATTGATTTTCGTCACCTGACCAGGTTGATTTTCCTCGACATATGTTTCATTGGTATTATGAAGAATAATCACAGTAGAGATTCTGCTTCTAAAAACTCGACTTGTTTTTAGTGAATACGCCTCTATGTATGTGGAAGTCAATAGATTTGGAAGCTAATTGGCTAATAAGAACGTTAACGAGTTTAACAAGGTTCCAAGGAGTAGAGTGTCTACTTGTTCTGGACTCGAATTCCGAGTTTAATTAAGATTGAGCCAGAGATCAAAACTGTGTAAAAGCTGTTGTTTTGAGCGACATGGATAATGTGGAAATGATATGATAGGTACAAGGACACACCTCATCTCACTGCCCTAATTTAGGGTGGGGCGTACTCCGGAACCTCCCATAACCATTCAATGGTACCTTTAGTGGTATATTGTAACGCCTGGCCTAACGCTGGCAGCATTACCCAAGTTGATAACGTAATCAGGTTGCAATCACTCATTATTATTTTTTTGTACAGTCTGGTCAAGTTTTATCAATTCATTTGAAAGTGAACAACGACTTATGATATATTTGGTATCTTTTGGTGTTTTTCTCTTTCGCTTGCTCCCAAAGATGGCTAATAGCGTGTGTTCATTTTTCTGTCATCCTATTAACTGAATTCTGTTTTATTTTGTTTTTCTTCCTTTAAATTCCAGTTGAACTGCAGAAACCTTCGGTTTACTCGCAAAAGAGATGTTAAGTTTGAATTCCCTTTCCTATAATATTTATCAAATATTGCAACATCTATTTAGACCTCCTCTGTTGAACGTTTACTCTTGAATTTCTTGTTCCCAGTGATGCTGGTTGAATTGAAAATTGCGATTCTTATTGCTTTTTATGTCATAATACCTTCTATGCAAAATAAAGTCATTATCTCCCCTAGAGCAGAAAGTCCTAAATAGGTAGCTTGACAGGATAATCATCCTCAGATTTCTCTTCAGTCGACTGAATAAAAGTTTTAGGTTAATTGCTTCTCATTTCGAAAACCTAGGTAAATCTATCGGAATAAGATCCACCTATGCTCTTCTCTTATTTTAACGCTACTGTCCTAACTTTCATGAAACTTAGTGTCTAGCCATTTTAAATTCAGGATGTAAGTACTGAAACATCCAAAGGTTTTGAAAATAATTACCTGGATTTATCCTATGTTTCTGCATTTATGAACCACACTCTCTTCATCATGTACATATATTAGCGTTATGTTCTAAAACATACGATGATTAAAATTTTTAGAAATTAAACATTTAAAACAAACTTACCTAACATTGTGATAAGCAGAAAATTTAAGGAAATGTCTGAACTTTTCAAAAATGTCTCTAATAGACATTTTGGTTAAAGGAGCTTTGAAAATAAAAACATACGTGTGAATATGGCTGCATTTACTAGTCAGTTTATCGACAAGAATTCGGTTTTGGCCACCACTTTTAAAGATGAATACGATGTATATGCCAGTTATTTTTCACTGATCAGGTAACGATATTTTACAAAACATGTAAGTCAATCATTAAAGCGCATAACATTATTTTTGACCTTTTATAACCGTTTCTCGAGACGGTGTATACTCTACATCGCTTGCTCTTATATTTTGGATAGTGGTTTTGGTACAGAATTTGTATTTTTTTCCTTATATGTTTAACACACATTAAAAGGGAGGAAGGAGCTAAGCCATGGTTCTTTCAACCTCTTCGTGTAGTGTTCGGTTCCAATATTATATCATAAATTTTCTATATTTCCGTGGCTATGCTATAGTTTCGTATTATGAAGCGTTCTTCTTTTCTTCTTAATCTATCGACTTTAGCTTCTGTGATCTATAACTTCTGTGACATCAGTTTGACAATTGCGAAGTTGATTTTTTCAATTTTTTTCTTTTTTCGATGATGCGTTCCATGTGCTTCCCTGGGTGGCATTTCAGTGAAAACGAAATCTTTACACGACTCAAAATCTGAAAAAAAAATTGTGTAGAATTTCAAAAAAGTCATCACCTTTTCGGAAGCTGTAATAGATCAGAAAGCCCAGCAAAAAAAAAGAAAAAAAAAGGGGGGAGAGAGAGAGAGAGAGAGAGAGAGAGAGAGAGAGAGAGAGAGAGAGAGAGAGAGAGAGAGAGAAGCACACCGTTAAACGTAAGAAACGAATAATGCGAAGAGACCCCATCAGACACAATAGAAAGAGAGAGAAAAAGAAATGCGTGTTTTTCTCCACCAAGAGTTATACACAGCTTATTTTTGACTTGCAAATACATGATTGAATATTCTTGGGGCAACATGAAAGCAATTTCATCATTTTCCTATACGAGTTGATTGCAGCGACGGTTTATTCTGGACCATATTTTTTTCTGTTTAAATTTTGGAAATAGAACGGCGAGCTTAGTTTTGAACTGAATATTCTGTCTTAGATATATGAATGATAAATATTCGGGAATATTTCCTTCCAGATGGCATCACTCATTTCATGCTGACTCTAATGAAGACTTGTTATTGCGACATTTTTCAGGAATAATGTTTGTCATCCATCTCATGCACATTGACCGAGAGAAGACGAGGGAAAGTAAAAGCAAATTTATCGATCAATTCTGAAGTAAGTTTTCTCTGTTTTCGTGAAATTGGTTGGTGAGGATCAAAGGTTTCACTTGCTTCCTCCATTGCCAAGGAGGGAGGCCGAGGATTGGAGGATGCAAAAAAGGAAAAGAAAAGAAAAACAGACAGTGAAAGGAAAGATGAGAATAACGGCTGGGTGATGAACAGATCAACTGAAGCAGGAGGAAGAGGCAGCAACATGAAAGAAATAAGAAGGCGAAGAGGAAAAGAAAAGGGAACGGGAAAGGGAAAGGAACAATGTTAAGAGAAGAAACAGGAAGTGGTAACTGAAACCTCAAAGAGACGATAAAGTTAAATATAGCTTAGAATATCCTGGATGAGTAAATTAAGGCTTTGCTAGGGTTTTTATTCAGTTACCAACAACCACTTACACACACACACACACACACACACACACACACACACACTCACAGATATATATAATATATATATATAATATATATATATATATATATATATATATATATATATATATATATATATGTATATTATATATATATATATATATATTATAGTCAATTGTTAAACTCAGCTTTTTCCGGTTAGAGACAGAGGCACTTAGTGATAAGCGCTTGGCTCCTCGAAGAATACTGACATGAAAAACAGCCAGAAATGGTGACCATGCGACACGTGTGTGTGTTCATAACATGTGGTGTATGGGCCTTAGTGATAAGGGATGAAAAGAAGAGAGGGCACTCTTTGATTACGTGTGTCGTGGTACAGAACACACCTGTAGGAGGTTCGAAGACACCCATCACAAGGCAGAGTAATACGAGACGTTGGAAAAGTTACCCTTTGAAAAGAGAAAGAGAAGTGCAGTGTGTACACGTTCATTTTAATTAATTTTCACATGTTGGAGTGATGTAATAAACATGTCTCTGTATTTCAGATGGTTCATGGTACCATATAAGAGAATGGGTTCTCTCAAGACTTTAATGACCCATTTTAATGGGTGTAGTTTAATCCAAACATTGGAATTTTAGGGGGAGGGTGTTTACTTAAACTTAGTTCAGGAGAGAAATAAGGCAGATACGGTTTTTTGGGGCGCCAGACTTTCTTCTTTTAATTACACTTAATGTATTCATCCTGTTACATTTAATGTTAGCTAATTTGGGAAATAAAATGTATATATTTGTATCTACGAGTATTCATTAGCCCAGTTTGCATTTTTAGCTCATGCAGAATGATAAGCAACGAAGAGAGGTAAGGGAGTTGCCTGTTTGTTTAAACGAGTGTCATTTGGTCCTAAAAGCTCGTATATATATATATATATATATATATATATATATATATATATATATATATATATATATCATATATATAATATATATATATATATTATTCTATATATATATATACATATACATATATATATATATATAGTATATATATATATATATATATTATATATATATCTATATATATATTATATATATTATATTTATATATTAAACGCCTTTCGCCACTTCTTTTATATTTTTGGTTCTTAGATAAAATGTATGAGGAACTAGGTGAGGATGAAGCTGGAGATAATGACCATCAACCTTATGTATGCAGATGACCATGCAATGATAGCCCTCAGCGCAGAATCTCTCCAAGAAAACGTCAACAACTGGAACGCGATCTTAACAGCTAATGGAATGCGGATCAACAAGAATAAGACAGAGATCATGCACTTATCACGAACACCAAGTAACGTAGATGTAGAATTAGAAGGTCAGACATTGAAACAGTGTAGAAATTTCAAATACTTAGGAGTAGAGTTTAGTGACCAAAACGATTCAAAACTGGAAACAACTACCAGAATACAGAAATTCAGTAACAACCTGTATCTGCTCTACCACTAATGAAAGACAGAAATATACCTCGCAAAGTGAAAACCATAATACCTCTCCTATTTTAAGACCAATATTGAACTTATGGCCATGAATCATGGACATTAACATACAAGAAACTAGAAGCCAACTTCAAGCAGCTGAAATGAAAGCCCTAAGACTCATAAAAGGTGTAACAGACTAGATAGGCTACGAAATGAAGACATTAGAAGAGAAACTGTGAGTGGAGGGGATACTAGATTTGTGGAGAGAGGACAGCTTAGATGGTTTGGACACACCAAAAGAATGGAGGAGGAGCGATATCCTATAAGGTTTTTTGGAATGGACACCGGAAGGAAGGAGACCGGTAGGAAGACCAAAAAATGAGATGGCTACAAAACATAGAGAGAGGAGTAGAGAGGAGAGGGCTTAGTTTGCGAAGAAGTTGATGAGATGAGGCTCTATGATGATCGCCAAGAATGGAGACTGTTCCTGAAGCAGGACGACTGACAGGCCTGGAGGCCTACCTGGCGTCTGGTGAGAAAGAAAGGTGAGAAAGTAATACTAAAATAAAAAATACAGATAAACTATAATAAAAAAAATGAATTTAAGACACGTTATTATTAATTCATAAGAAGTAAATCAGCCAAGCACACACACCTATACGTGTGTGTGTATATATATATATAATATATATATATATATATATATATATATATATATATATATATATATATATATATATATATATATATATATATATACACACACGTATAGGTGTGTGTGTGCTTGGCTGATTTACTTCTTATGAATTAATAATAACGTGTCTTAAATTCATTTTATTATAGTTTATCTGTATTTTTATATTAGTATTACTAAGGCGTTTAATATATAAATATATATATATATATATATATATATATATATATATATATATATATATATGTATGTATATATATATATATATATAGTATATATATATATATATATATATATATATATATATATATATGGGGGATACATCCACAATGAAGTAAATTCCTCTTGTAGTTTAAAATATATATTACTTGTATAGGATTAAAGCTTTCGACCATCAACTGTGGTCTTGTTCACTAAAGAGTGATATGTCACCTCAAGGAACTGACAAGAAAGAGCACAAGCATTTGAAAAAACAACGGTAGGAAACAAGCTAGTTCAAATTATGAATGATCAGGCGGTTGAGCCCTCGTTCTTTCCAGAATTCGCTTGATCTTCGTGGGGGAATGTTTCTATTGTCAACTGCTTGTTCTATGGTGGTTGGGTGGTTAGTAGGAGAAATGACCTGAGTGGAGTAAACAGGAGAGGAAGCAGCATCGTTATTAGCACATATATTTCTAAAGTTTGAAATTTTCCCTTTCCTACATATCTCCTCACAAATAGCTGTATTTTCTGTAATGCCAGTATTTCCTGCAAAGGTCTCGTTTAATGAAATTAATAAAATGAATTTAAGACACGTTATCATAATTCATAAGAAGTAAATCAGCTAAGCACACACACACACACCTATACGTGTATATATGTAATATATATTATATATATATATATATATATATATATATATATATATATATATATATATACATATATACACGTATAGGTGTGTGTGTGTGTGCGTTAGCTGATTTACTTCTTAGAATTAATGATAACGTGTCTTAAATTCATTTTATTATAGTTTATCTGTATTTTATATATATATATATATATATATATATATATATATATATATATATATATATATATATATATATATATATATATATATACATTATACACGTATAGGTGTTGTGTGTGCTTAGCTGATTACTTCTTATGAATTAATAATAACGTGTCTTAAATTCATTTTATTATAGTTTATCTGTATTTTTTATATTAGTATTACTAAGGCGTTAATAACATCAGACAGCATGCAGCAACAAGTGGTATGAACACCAACCTGAGGGAGTAGTAGAAAATGAGCATTTGGACTTCAATATCGGGACAATAATTCAAGTTCACTGACCAGACGTGCCTCTGATAAAATAAAAAGAAAAAAAAAATATATAGAGGTCACATGCACGTGGAACTTGAGATTGGAGAAAAAAAGTACTGTCCCAATAACTGAGGGATATGCTCGTAAAGGTAGTGTCCATGCTCACTGGAGCACTTTGTGCAAAAAAACAATTTCCCCATAGAGAACCACTTTTTAACTAGAAAGTCGAAGTAGCCAAATAATAAGAAAATGAACTCCTAAGGAAGTATGATGCGCCAGTACTCGGAACTATAAAGTCACTATTCTGGATTGACTAATGAAAAACTTGAAATGTGTCCTGTACAAGAACGTATAGTCCAGCAGGTTGTGGTTGGGGAGGGGTGGTTGGTTGGAGTGGGTTTTCACTATGTCCAACACCTCTGATCCCAATCAAAGGACTTAATAAGGCAAGTATTTTTATATACCGTTAAGTGTCCCAAGACAGGTTTGACACGTTAATAAAAAGTGGGCACTCCGTTTTCTGTTGTGTAAATTGGGTGGAAGAAAACATACACGTTTTACATTTATTTTCTAATATCATCAGTAATGGTAACCATGTTTATGCTTGGTAAGACATGTACCTTTGGAAGGATATACAGGGTGAAGATGACATCTTGGCAGTTCTATCAATGTAAAATCCTTTAGAAAACATATGACTTATCCTATCCATCAGCTGTATTATTCCTTAGTTTATCGTTATTAATTTTTAATACAGCAGTCATTAGAAATTGGTTAGTTTCTATTCTGTTTTGCAGGAACATAATCGTCCAAAAACTCTTTCTGATATATATCCATGTAGTCCATGTACTGAATAAGCCATTGTACCTTAAGATATCACACAGTAAAGAAAATCACGTCCCTCTTAGATTGAAAAAAAAAAAACCTCCTTGAGAGAAAGAGAGGCGTCGAGCAACTGCGTCATTCATTTCGAAAACACAACATTGAAATTTAGTCTTGTCTCCAGAATTAAAGGATCCTCGGAAAACGATGGACTTGTATCCGGAATGTAAAGCACCAACATATTCCGAGCCTGAAGGATCACCCACCAAAATGGCGAAGATTGTCTCCAAATACCAGAGAATTTTTGGTAACATCTAGATAGATACCATCCTCTTTCATGATGGACATGATGGTTCAGCAAGAGTAAAATTTTTATTTGTTGTTATGTTATTGTTCGTAAGTGTTGGTATTGGCGCATATTGGATTATGTAGCTAGGTTTTGAAGGCTTCTCTTTATTCACGGAAAATAGTGTCCACTTTTTTCCAATATTAACATGACAAACCTGTTAAAAGGCAATTAGCATAATCTTAGTCTTAGTCAATCCTGGGTTGGGTGGGGGCACAGTGACCTGACCTCACATTCCCTTCCCCCTCCAAGTACCCTACTAGTTCTTAATTTTCAGAGTACTGCTCCTCCGCCTTCTCAGCCTCTCCGTCTTCCTATCATTCCTGCCTTTAGAGAGAAATAAACGCCTGGCTCTGATAGACATCCCATAGCCATTCTTCCGGGACTGTCAGCTATGTTCTGTCTGTAACCTCTGGACAATTAATCTAACAAAGATGATGCAGTGTTTTCATCTATATTGCGTCAGAATTCAAGACGAAATGCTTGTTAAGCCAGTGTGAGGTGAGCAAGAATATCCTCAGCTCAATTTACCATCAGTTCTGGCTGTCTGAAAAGGACCAAAACACGAGTCACATTGACTACCAAATGCCAACTGAATTTTTTCTTGGATGGGGTTTTCCTTTTGGCGTGACCGACTTATAAAAAGTATTTCTTGTTTTGGAAACATTCTAGGACTCTTACAGACCTTACATCTTGTTCAGGTTGCCCCAGGTCCCTCAGTGTGAGCACCTCAAATGTCTACCAGAGAGTTGCTAGTGCATCTTCCGGTATATTTTGCATCTTGCAATCTTGATGGTCTGAGATGCAACTTAGATATGTGTCGAGCTTATCATAAGCACATCTACGCTCACTCCTGATATATTCCTCAGATGAGCTGGCAACGCATTGAATAGACGCTGCATTGTAATAGAGCTGCATTGTCGATGCTGTGCGTAGTGGATTAATGTCCTGTGTGCTTTCTTTTCTTTTCCTGATATAGTTTTGGGCACTATTAATCTACCTCTGCTTGCTCTTTCTGATATTTTTTAGCTCCATGATGTTTTCGGCAATTCCTTCTATCTGTTTCCATGCTGAATTATCCTTTCTAGAACTATATAATTTTTTTAAAATTTAGTCTTTCCCAGTAGTCAAGATCCTTAACTTCTATTCTTTAGCTGTAAAGGACCTTTGTACACTCTATTTGTGCAATATCCTTTTGATAGTGTGGGTACCATATCATGTTGCAATATTCAAGTGGACTACAAACATACGTTTTATAAAGCATAATCATGTGTTCAGCTTTCTTGTTTTGACTGCTTCCTTATTTGTGATTGTCTCATTATTAGGTCCCCTATATGCATAAAGCTTACCTTCTCTATCTCCATAATTTATTGATTCAAATTTATTAGAGTTAAATACCATCCTATTTACCTCTGCCCATTCATATACTTTGTTAAGGTCTCTTTGTAGCGCGTTCCTATCTTCATCAACAAGTAATTTCTCTACTTACTACCGAGTCCTTAACATTACTGTCTGTAATGCAATCATAATAACAAACAGCAATGGCAGCTAGCACCATACCTTGTGGCACACCAGATATTACCTTAGTCTTCATCCGATTTCTCATCGTTGCAATAACTATCTGTTTTCTGTTGTGTAAAAATTCTTTAAAACATCTTCCTACTTTGTCCACTATATTGTTTTCCAATTTTCTTCGCTAATATATTATGGTCTACCTTGTCAAAAGCTTTTGCAAAGTCTAGATAAACCACATCTGTTTCTTTTCCATTTATCATATTTTTGTATATGTTCTCACGTGGACTAACAGTTTTGGTTTGTGTACTTTTTCTGGGTACAAAACCATGTTGTCCTATATTAAACAAATTATGTTTTATTAAATGTTTCATAATATTTTCTTCCAGTACCCTTTCCCACACTTTCCATAATATGTGATGTTAGACTCACGGGCCTATAATAACTTGCCTCTAGTCTTGATCCACTTTGAAAGTAGGGGTAATAATTATATGCTAATTTGTGTTCCTCATAAATCTTGCCTGTATCTACACTTTACCTTAGTGATATTGCAAGTGGCTTTGTGATAGAATGAACTACTTTTTTCTTTAGCCAAAATAGCAGGGACACCATCAGGCCCCTGATGCTGCTCCATTTTTAATTTTAATTTCATTAATAGCCTGCACTATATCGGCTTCATTAATATCTATGTCTGATAGATATTTCTCTATTTTCATCATTTATTTCTGTATCATTATCTTCATTATCAATTCTATGGGTAAATTCTCTCTTATTATTGTTCTGCCAATATGTTGCATATTTTCCTTTTTTTCATTCGTTAATCTCCCTTCAATTCTTAGAGGGCCTATTTCTATTCGTTTTTATTCATCTTTTTCGCATACGAGTACAATAGTTTGGGGTTTTGTTGCTTGATATTTACTAGGGTTTTTTCTTCCAAGTCCCGTTTTTCATTTTCTTTTGATTGTATTATCTTTTGTTCTGCATTTTCTATCTTACTTTTTAGTTCCATCTCTTTCCAATAATTTTTTTTTTTGCAAGACCTTTTTTCCACTTTCTGATTTTCTGGAACAATATTCTTCTATCTCTTGGTATGCATGACTGATGTTTACTTTTCTTCTTTGTATGTATTTATCCACTATTTTCTCTGACTGCTTTTATATAATATATCCGTATTTACCTGTATATCATCACTTACAAAAATGTTATCCCAATCTTTGTTTAATTCTTCATTTATTTCTGACCATTTTATATTTTTACTGTAAAAATTGTATTTTCTAAATCCTTCCCAATTTTTCATCTCTTGCTTATCTCTGTTTTCACTTGCTTTGGAAAGGACTGTTAATTCTATGACATTATGGTCTTGAATACTCGCATTATAAAACCATTATTTCTTTAACATAATTCAACCTCATTCACAAATACTAGGTCTAAAGTATTTTCCTTGTTGGCAGGTGATTTATTTGTTGAATGTTGTATTCTAATAGCATATCTAATAGCTTTTTCGCAATTGCCTCTAATCTTCTGCACTACTATTACTCTCTTTTTTATAAGTATGATACAACCACAATCTCCTATTCGTTCTTTCCAATCTACGAAAAGAAAGTTAAAGTCTCCGTATAGGAGAATAGTCCAGTCCTTGTGATTTGTAACATATATCATTCAATTTTTCTATTATTGTGTCAAACTCTTTAGTATTAGGGGGTCCTATTTATTACTATGTTCATTAATTTTTCAGATTCTATTCTACCACTATTAGTTCACACTCTGAGTTACTATATTTCTCATATATTTTTCCTTGTTTTATGTCTTTCCCATATATCGCGGTTCCCCCTTGATTCCTATTTTTCATATCTGATCTATAAGTTTTGGTACCCTTTTATTTGATCATCATTACCTATCTCTTGGGAATACCAGGTTTCACTTTATAGTCATTATATCTATTTTCTTTTCAATTTGGGGTAGTTCTTCTAAGAACTCTATTTTCTTTTTGAGTTACTCGTAACTAAACCCTGCGCATCATCATATATATATATATATATAATATATATATATATATATATATATATATATATATACATATCCAGGTTGAAGAGGTAAATGCATGTCTTTCATAGGTCATTACACCGACGTTTCACATTCACATGATGCATCCTCAAGGCTGGAAATTATATATTATGAATACTAAAATCATCACTCACTTATAAAAAATCTAAAAAAGCACAACAGATATTTGACATTTACAAAATACAAATTTAAAACGAGAACTTGAAAGGAACACCTACCAAGGTAAGAGTTAAAAAGTGACTAAAAAGGCAGAGAAAATTAACATAAGAAGAGACTAAACAGAATGTGGAGAGTAAACAAACAGGCAGTTATGCTAAAAACAGTTGCGTGGAACAGGCAGTTATGCTAAAAACAGTTGTGTGGACGACGATTGGGTGTTTAATGTTGGTACATTGGTCTTAATAAGAAGGGACTCCAGCACCATCAACTCGTCGTCTCTACTTGCTGATCCAATAATCTTAAAATCATTGATGTCCAAGCGGGCACCACAAATCTGAGAGTGATTCCGAATATTAGATAATTCGGGATTGGACAATCTGCAT
Organism: Macrobrachium nipponense; assembly: GCF_015104395.2. Taxonomy (NCBI): domain Eukaryota; kingdom Metazoa; phylum Arthropoda; class Malacostraca; order Decapoda; family Palaemonidae; genus Macrobrachium; species Macrobrachium nipponense. The sequence goes on from NC_061092.1 coordinate 55,821,561, forward strand.
CCTGTCCTAAAGCTGACACCTTGATGGGAGCAGAAACGGACCCTGAGAAGCCTCCTCGTACATCCAAAACGTAGGTTCCCAGACTACATCTGGGACAGGTATATTGATAAACAATGTTGGATGTCAAGGCAGGGCTCAGTCTGTCCTTCGCTCTGAAAAAAGAAACGTATACTTAGAGGATTTCGTGGGATCAACTTCAAAGTTAACTGCTGGCAGTTCATTATGAATTAAATTCATGAATTTCTTTTTAAAGCTTTTATCGTGAAGGAAAGGGAACTTAGCATAATACATAATTTGGAGCGGTATATATGGGAAACAGGCGGTTTCATTTTAGTGGTTAGGAGCTTATTAAGGACTCTATGGAAATAGTGGGATGGAAAACAATTATTGCGGAAGAAATTTGCCAAAAACTCAACTTCTTATGAAAAGCTGACCAGGTGGAAGTCAGAGAGTATGCCCTGTGGAGGAGGGTAGAGAGAGAATTCAACTTGAAATTTAAATTGCATGAGCTATAAAAATTGGTGCCCAACATGTAAAAGTATTTTTCCTATGAATGCTGGTTTGAAACCCAGCATCTTCCCTAGTGGACAACGTACATCAAGAAATGATAGAGAGTTGTGAGTTTCTTTCTCTACTGTAAACTTTATATTGGGGTGTGAGCATAATGAATTCTAAAAAGGAGTCGGCGTTAAAATCGTTGTTTAAAACAAGGCAAAGGTGTCGTCTACATACCTCTTATAAAATAATGGGTGAAAACTAAGGGGGCAATTGTCAAATACTGTCTCCTCCAGGGAGTTCATGAAAATATTGGCGCGAAGGTAGGACCTAAAGGGCTTCCCATTGGCCATCCCCTCCACCTGTCTGAAACAAGAATCATTAAAAATAAAGACTGTGTCCCGCACGGCCAATTCTAAAATTTGCTTAAATAAGTGTCTATTAAAACCGTTAAAAAGGGAATCAGGTAATGGAAAAAGTTTGTTTAGTATGATCTCGATCGTCTCCTCAACAGGAACATTAGTGAACAGGGACTCTACGTCGAAACTGACCATAAAAAGGTCGGAGTCCTGTATTAGGATATCCTCCTTGAAATCGGCAGCGCTTTTCACGTTATAAGCATTATTGGTGAGCGGTTCCAACAATGGAACCAGATACTTAGCAAGTTTATAATTGGGCGTGTTTAATGAAGATAGTATAGGTCTGAGTGGTACTCCCTCTTTATGAGTCTTAGGAAGGCCGTACATGATCCGTATGTAGAGCCTGTAA